>NW_007249376.1:335835-465475 GCF_000164805.1 Carlito syrichta
GCCCAGCAGGCGAGGCTGCAGTGGCCGGGAGCGGCCACTGCACTCCAGTCCGGGTGACCGGGTGAGACTCCAACTCAATAAATAAATAAATAAATAAAATTAGCCAAACTGATCTAGCTTCTGACAGTTGTTATTTGTCTCTCCTGCATGGAAAAACTTAGAGCAAGCTGTTGGTATCTGTAACTGAACATTTTTACCTTAACTGATCCTATCTGCATTGAATTCATTTTATTTCCCTATTTAGTAACTAAGAATGGTACTTGCATGATCGTTACCTTGGTGTAAGCCTCCTAGATGCAATTGTATTTGAGCAATTGTATGTTTTGATTTGAGCAATTGTATCTTAACCTTCTTTGAAAACGATGGTCAGATATACGAGGCTCCTTCTCTGCCTTACGAAGAAGAGCACAGGATGATAACATTGTCTACTGACTGAGGTTCTGGATGGAGAGCAGCATCACAGAATAGCAAGTCTTCGTTAGTTATTTCTTTTAAAAAATTTCAACAGCTTTAAGGGGTATAAACGGTTTTTGTTACATGGATGCAGGCAAAGAAATCTGGACTTTAAGTGTACCCACCATCGCCACCTGTGCACATTGTACTTGACAGGTGTTTTTTCATTCCTCTCTCCTTTCCTCCTCCCTCTTCTGAGTCTCCAGGGTCCATTATACCATTCTATATGCGTTTGAAGATCCTTGGTTTAGATCCCACTTATAAGTGAGAACATGTGGTATTTGGTTTTCCATTCCTGTATTATTTCACTTAGTATGATATTCTCCAATTCTATCCAAGTTGCTGCAAAATACATTTCATTCTTTTAACACTGGATACTATTCCTACACACATACACACAAAATGCCAAAAATGTAGACACTTTTTGAAAAAGGAAATAAAAACTCTATTAAAATTGTAATACGCATTTTATACTGATGACAAAAGATGAATACAAATCACGTTTAACTCTTGCAATTGCAAAAGGTGCTCAAAGCAGTTACTATCAGCATCCAGGCACTTCTGATTGAGACGAACTACTGCAGGACTTGTTGCTGTTTGGAGTCTCCAAGATCTGTCCTAGTGCACATCACACACAGTACCATGCATCTCAAACTTATCATGAATGCATGCAATTGTTAGATGTGTTGGAAGTTTGGTTGCATACTCATCCCTCCATTTTATTTCCACAATGTTCTCAAATTTCAAATACCACTTCAAAACGGTCTCACACTCCTCAAATGACAACCATGCTTTTGCCATTTTCTTTGACTACTGCCTGTTGCATGGTGACACTAGCATTAATTTGATTAATGCCAACTTTTGAGTGAACATTATACTGCACATCGCTACAGCTTCAAAAAGTAGTATGTAGATAACATTGCTTAAAATGTGTTTACATTATTTTTGCATCCCTGTTATATGTAAATGCGAGGTGGGACCAAGCACTCCTGGAATTATATTTTGGAGGGCGGGTCTCTTGTAATATAGGTCGCCTCTACTAGTTAAGTGTTCTAGGAACCCATTGGCATCAGTTTAAACATGTCAATAAATGCGCGATTTCTTATAAATTATGGGGTTTTGTGGGTATACCATATTTTCATTATTCATTGATCAGTTGATGGACATTTAGGTTGGTTCCATGTCTTTACAATAGCAAACTGTGCTGCAATAACATATAAGTGCACCTGTCTGGATTTTTTTGTTTTTTGTTTTTTTGGTATGATGACCTCTGTTCCTTTAAAGGTAAATACCCAGTAAGTCAAATGGTGGACCTACTTTTAGTTCTTTGAAAACTCTCCATACTGATTTCCACAGAGGTTGTGCTAATTTACATTCCCACCAAGTGTACATAGGCATTCCCTTTTCATCGCATCTGCATCAACATCTATTTTTTTTATTTTTTGAATCACGGCCATTCTGACAGGCATAAAATGGTATCTCATTGTGGTTTTAATTTTCGTTTCCCTGATGATTAGTGATGAGATCTTTTTCATGTTTGTAGGCCATTTGTATATCCTTTGGAGAGAAGTCTGTTCATATTTTTGCCCACTTTTTAATGGGATTATTTACTTTTTCTTGCATTTGTTTGAGTTACTGATAGATTCTCGATATTAGGATTTTTTTGCATGTGCAGTTTGCAAATATCTTCTTTTTTTGTATAATGACATCTGTTTCTTTAAAGGTAAATAACTTCTGTAGGTTGTAAATTTGCTCTGTTGATTATTTCTTTTGCTGTGCATAAGTTTTTGTTTAATTAAGTCCTATTTGTTTATTTTTGTTTTTGTTGCATTTGTTTTGATGATCTTAGCCATAAATTCTTTGTGTAGGCCAATATCCAGAAGAGTTTTTCTTAGGTTTTCTTCTAGGATTTTTATGGCCTTCAAGTTTGGCATTTAAGTCTTTAATCCCTCTTGAGTTAATTTTTGTATATGGTGAGAGGAATCAAGTTTTATTTTTTTCTGCATGTAGCTCTCTAAATTTGCCAGCATCATTTGTTGAATAGGGTGTCTTTTCCCAGTATGCATTTTTATCTGTTCTGTCAAAGATCAACTGGTTTGTAGGTAATTGGGTTTATTTCTAGACTCTCTATTCTGTTCCATTGGTTTATGTGTCTGCTCTTGGACCAGTACTGTGTTGTTTTGGTTACTATAACCTTGGAGTATAATTTGAAGCTGGGTAATATGATGCCTCCAACTTTGTTCTTTTTTGCTTAGGATTATTTTGGCTATTCTGGCTCTTTTTTTCCATATGAATTTTAGGATTTTTCTAATTCTGTGAAAAATGATATTGGTATTTTGATAGGGATTGCATTGAATCTGGGTACATTACATTGGGTAATATGGTCATTTTAACAATGTTAACATTCCACGAGCATGGCAATGCTTTCCCATTTATGCCTTCTGCAATTTCTTTCATCTGTGTTTTTTAGTTCTCTTGTAGAGATCTTTCACCTCCCTGGTGAAATATATTGCTAGATATTTTTGGGTTTTGGCAGCTATTATAAATGGAATCAAGTGCTTGATTAGATTCTCAGCTTGGTTGCTACTGGTGTCTAGCAATGCTACTGATTTGTGTGTGTTGATTTTGTATCCTGAGACTTTACTTAATTTATCTATCAAGTCCAGAAGTTGTTTGGAGAGGTCTTTAGGATTTTTTAGATATAAGATCATATCATCAGCATACCAAGATTGTTTAATTTCTTCTTTTCCAATTTGGATAAGCTTTATTTCCTTCTCTTGACTGATTGCTCTGGTTAGGACTTCCAGTACGAGGTTAAGTATGATTCATTAGTTATTTCTAGGGGTCATAATGAGTTGCAAGCATAATAAGGTGGAGAAGGTTTTCTTGTGGCATTGGGTAGGAAGTACCTTTCTATAGAGGTGGGTATGCTATCTCTGGCTGGGAAATGTCCAGAAGATAAATCATTCTTCTCAGAGCAAGACATCTTACTGGATTCATCTGTAGTTATGATTGTGCAAAATAAATTATACTTACGTGTATTTATATGTAAATTTATGCATATGCATGCATACATATTCATATATACATGTGTGTGTATGTACATATTTGTTTGCATATTTGTATATGCAAACACACACACATATTTATTTCTCCTTTCAACTTGGCAAGGGCAGGATTTGCAGATTATATCCCAGATCTCACCTACTCTGTTCTCATCACCTACCCTATTGTTCTACTTTTCTTGGATTTCGACCTGGGTTTACCTCACATCTGTGCTTTTGTATCATCTTTTTAGCTGGATATGCTTGTGGAAAACTCACAGAATAACTGGGTTGCCAGAACTGGTCCATCTTCCTGTCCAATAAAATGGAAATGACATTTTAAAAAGCCAGTCACAAATGTCTGTTTAACAATTTTTGATTGCTGCTTTGAAACTGGGTTTCAATACCTATGAATATTCAATGCCTGGAAGCTAGCACAAAATGGCTATTCAAAACTGCCAGAAATTTGATATCTGAGGTTCTGAATGTGAAAGTGGGAATGTGACTTTGGGGCAGTCTCATTTCTTCATTGAGAGGTATCAGTTTCGTGGGGTCTTAGTCATGCCTACTTATATTAAGTAACTACTCACTGCCCTTGAAGTAGTACAGGACAGGAGAAATAACCTAAAACCAAATACTGGAATATTAAGTATTATTTTTAATAGAATAAAAGTCTATCCCAAGATGTTCTGTGAGAAACATCTCTATCGATTTTTTTCCTTAATAAAACATTCAGCTTGCCGGGCCTGGAAATAGGTTGTGAGCATAGTAGGTGGGGTCTGGGTCTGAGGGAGCACAGAGATGAGAGAAAGGACTTATGCAGGATAATAGGCTTTAAAAGTTCAACTCTTTGACTAGACAGTCTAGTGTTTGGGATGTATCTCCAGGGGAAAAAGGACTTGCTACTGAGATTAACTAATAAGTGTCCTTGGGCACTCTCTATACACCACTCAGTCAATTTGCTGTTTGAAACATCTGCTGTAGCTCTGTAGAAAACCAAAGGGCAATGCCATTTCCATCTTGATACAAACCTTGGGCTTCGCTTTCTTCACTACAACCTCATAGACAGCCCTCCCTCTGGTCAGTTTCAGCTTCCCAAAGGAAATCCAGATAGCAATTGTATTAGTCAGAACTCTAGGTTGTAAGCAGCAGGTATCCCAAAACATAGAATTAGAATGGGGCCTTTTTATCCCCTCAGCTTCCCTTGTGTTGGGGTGATTCTTATTCCTTCACATTGAAGAATACTTTTCTCCATATGGTAGGTTTAAACTCAGATGACTTCATAGCTTCCTAGCTCTTTGATGGCTCCAAGTAGAACAACATATGGAAGAACTCTGATTGGCTCATCCTAAATCACATGCTCCCCTTTGGCCCAATCACTGTAAGAATAAGCTTGTATTTTGATTGGCCTGATTTGGGTTCCATGCTCACTCCTGTGTCCAGAAGGGTGGATTACTGTACCATGTGGTCCTTACTATTTGTGTGCACTTGTCAGCTCTCTATAAGGGTTTCTCTGGCCACCAGAGCTTGCTCTGTTTGTGAGCTTGGTGAGCTACAAGCACTGAGCAATTAATGTCTCCCAGAAGCAGTCTTCAATCAGTGACTGATGCAGTTTGGTGTATAAATACTAAGGGCTTTCTTGGCCCTGAGGTGACATAATTTTAAGGCATGTGTTCAACGACATTTATCAAAATTCCAGAGTGGGATTAAACTCCATTTCACCTCATTGCATCTTGCTTGGTATTGCATTCTTTATTTGCTTCTTTTTCTTCCCTTCTTACTCCCCCACTCTTTTGCTACAAGTATTTCCTGAGGTCATCTCCCAAATATACTTGCATTTGAGTCCTTATCTCAGTGACTTCTGAGGAAAACCAAACTAAGACAGTTGCCAAGATTGGTACCTCATCACATGACTTAAGTGGGGCTAAAGCAGTGTACTGAAAAGGGGTATTCCTGAATACACAAACGGTAACTATTCACTAAAAATATATCAGGAAACATATACATGCACACACATGGAGCAGCATACAATGAGGACTTATGGCAGACAACTTCCAGTTGGACCAATATTTGGGCACAAAACATGTCTGGTCTGACATGTCCGATGGGCTGGCTCTGAAAAGAAGAATGCAAAAGGCTCTTGAGATCCAGTTTACAGTGAAAGCCATACCTTACCAACACCTTTTCTACCATCACTTAATCCTGGGACTCCCCCATACCAGCCAAATTTCAACACAAAAGCTATTATGGAAGATGGAATTCCCCCCTTCTCCAGATGCTGGCCAAAGTCTGGGTTACAAGCTGTATTTCTGGTGACATTCCCATTTAGACACTCGGTTTGTATGATACCCCATACATGTGAAGTAAAAATAAATCTCTCCTTATCTCTGTGCTTCAACTGTAGTGTTCCTGCCTCTTTCCATTAGAGTTTGTTGCTTTCTAAAGCCAAAAATATTTCATATACATTATGGGTTGCATTATCTAGAAGCAAAGCCTGGAATAGGGGTTTAGGTGCGTGAGTTTTTGAGGGAGGGCTCAGATAACAAACACACACATGCCTCTAAGGTTGTGAGGGATGCACAACAGGAAGGGTAAAGGAGCCATGCAAAGATGATGTCTCAAGTAAAGTTGAGGGGTTGTCCCATTTTACAGGCCATGGACAAAATTTAGTACTACCTGTTTTTGTAAAAAGTTTTACTGGACCACAACCATGCCCATTTATTTATACAATTGTCCCATGGTATCCTCACGGAATTGGTTTCAGGACCTTTGGTGGATATCAAAGTCCACAGACGCTTAAGTCCCATATATAAAACGGCATATTTGCATGTAACCTGTGCATATTCTCTTATGGTCTTTAAATCATCCCTAGATTGCTTATACTGAATGAAATAGAAATGCTATGTCAAAGGCTGTTATACTTTGCTTTCTTATTTGTATTTTTTTATTGTTGTATTTTCATTAAATTTTTCTGCTGAATATTTCCAACTTATGATTGCTTGAATCTGAGCATGTGAAACATGAGAGTGCTGGCTTTTGTGCTACAATGGCAAAGTCGAGTCATTAAAACAGAGATTGTTTGGTCTGTGAAGCTTAAACTACTTACTGTTTGGTCCTTTACAGAAAAAGTGTACCTACTCCTGCTTTGAATCTGACCCATTTCATGTGAGTGCTGGAGTATCATCCGTTATTCCATAAAGTTATCCTTTAGGCAAAGGGTTGGTCTTTGGGCCTTAGAGTCAGGGGGCATTGCTTTCTGAACACCCCAGGTGTTGAGGATGTGTATGAAGTGCGTTTACCCCAGGGTGGAGGCTTTCTCTGAATAGTAAGGGCAGCTATGAGCTGTCAGCAATCAATGCTCACAGCATCTGGGAAATGGGCACACATGCCAGGTAAGGGGGATATTTCAAGGTAACACCAGCATCCACTAGTTTGTATCTGGATCAACACATGTGCTCCCTGAAGCTTGAGAGAACCCGTATTTCTCACCTGAAATGGAGCCCTTGTTTTCTCACCTGGATTTGTCTTTCTCACATTTCATTCCTGTCTCCTGTCCATCTATCCCGTCTCTCTTGGAATGATGATGGGGACCCTTAACAAGATCTGCTAGATTCCCAGTTCCACATCATTCCTCTTTCCCCTTGCACTATATCCATTAGCCATGCAGGACCAGAGCCCAGGGGGTACTTCTTCAGCTCCTACACCTCCCAGGTTCTGCCCAGCTTCATGGATTTTACTCATGCTGTTTTCTCTGCCTGGACAACCTCCCTCATGCCTTCTACCTTCCACTGCACTGAACTAACATCTTTCCTTCCTCCAGAGCTCAGTACAGAGAATATTTCCTCAGAAAAACATTCTTGAATCTCTCTCCCCATGAATCCCATTCCCCCTAAGTAGCCAATATTTAGTCTGTGTCTTTATGTTTTCTGTCTTGTGCAAACAGCACACAAAATTATGCATAGATGTTCTTTTACTTAACAAAAATGCTATATTATTTGTATTACTTTGAAACTTGCTTTTTTTCCCTTTGATAATATCAACTATAAAAACTACCCAGTTTGACATGTATAGAGAACTAATTTTTAATTCATATTTTTCTTTTAACTGCATGATATTCCATCATATGGGGACATATTATGTACAACATATATATTACAATAATTTATATATGAATGCTTATGTTGATAAAAGTTTAGATTGTTTCTGTGTGTGTGTGTGTTTTCATTTTGCAAATAATGGTGAACAAAACATCTCTCAACTAATATCCTTGTATTCTGACGCTTATATTTCTTCTGGCTTAGTCTCAAAGTGGTATTGTTTGTCCAGTATATACATGAACTTTACATTTAAATACACAATGTCATATTTCTTTCTGCAAATATGGCAAATCTCACATCCACCAACAGATTATAAAGCCTTTTTATTCCCAACATTTTTGCTTGTACTGATGTCTTTCAATCCTTTTAATGTCTGCCAATCTTTTTGGCGAAGGAATGGCTTCTCATTATTCTTTAAAAAAAAATTAGTTTGACCAGGCTTGGTGGCTCAGCCTGTAATCCCAGCACTTTGAGAGGCCGAGGCAAGTGGATAGCCTGAGCCTGAGGGTTTGAAACCAGCCCGGGCAACTTGGCGAGACCTAATGTCTACAGTAAAAAAAAAAAAATTAACCAGGCATAGCAGTGCACGCCTGTAGTTCCCACTACTTGGAAGGTTGAGGCAGAAGAATACCCAAATCCCAGCAGGTCGACTCTGGAGTGGCCGTAAGTGTGCCACTGCACTCCAACATGGGCAACAGAGTGAGACTCCAACTCCCCACCCCAAAAAATAGAGTTGTAGGGTACAAGTGAGGGTTTGCTACATAAGTAGGCTGCGTGCAAGTTAAGTCTGGGTTTCTAGATGACCTTCTCTCACTATGGTAGTGGACTAGGTGTGTTACCATGTTGTCCCCCTCTCTCTTTCCCTCCTCTAGCAGTGCCTTGTGACAGCTGATCCCATACTTATAATAATGCGACTAGTGCTCAGGGCCTGCTAATATGTGAGTCCATACAGATATTCAATTCTTTGTTTCTGTGATAGTTCACTTAGTATGGTGGCCTCAGCTGCAACCAAGTTGCTGTGAAGGTAATGATTTTGTTCTGCTTTATGGCTGTGTAATATTCTATCATGTATATGTACCACACTGCATGTCCTTGACTGCTACTGAAGTTGGACATCTTTTTATACAAATATTGTTTTACTAACCAAAATAACCTCTCCACTGATACAACCCTAACATGTTAATTTACCGTGTTCTGAGTGCATCTTTCACCCTTCCAGTTGATGAAAAAACACCCACCTTTCCTCATTTACATTTCAATGAAGATTATGAACTGAGTTGTGTTTGGATACATTTGCAGACCCTCTGCTGTTCTGCCATTTTGTCCCCAAAGGGTGGGGAGAGCTTTGGTCTCAAGGTTGTGGTGACAGAAGAGAAGGTAGAAGGTTCTGCCCTGTCTTTGACCATCTCCTTTTGTCTCTTCACTTTCAGACACCACCCAGATGAACAACGCAATGCCCACCTCTCCTCTGCTCCAGCAGATGGGCCATCCACATTCATACCCCAACCTGGGTCAGATCTCCAATCCCTACGAACAGCAGCCACCAGGGAAAGAACTCAACAAGTACGCCTCCTTAAAGGCAGTTGGTAAGGGCTTCTTGATGGATCTTTCTGTTTTCTTTCTCCCTCCCACCCCCTCCTGTATTTTGTCGCTTCTTCTGGATCTTGTCCTCTCCAACTTTTTTCCTTTTCCTTTTTTTCTTTTTATTTTCTTTCTTTGGAGACAGAGTCTCACTCTATTTCCCGGCTGGAGTGCAGTAGTGCAATCATAGCTCACTGAAGCTTCATATTCTGTGATTCAAGCAATCCTTCCACCTCAGCCTCCCTAGTAGCTGGGATTTCACGTGCATGTCACCACACCTGGCTGATTTTTTTTTTTGGTGGAGATGGGGGTCTCACTATGTTTCCCAGGTTAGTGTTGAACTCCTGGGCTCAAGCAATCCTCCTGTCTGGAATTACACACATGCGCCACCACACTCAACCTCCTACTCCATTTTCCAGCTCTCTTTTTCTTCTCTCTCTCTCTCTCTCTCTCTCTTTTTCTCTGCTCTATCCCTCTCTTTCTCACTGTCTCTTTCTATCTTTGTTCTTCTCTTTACCATCTAACTTCATCATCATCATAGTCAGAGAAGGAGCTAGGTAGATAGGTCCTTCTCTGACTATCTCTGCCTCTATCATCTGTCTCTATGCCTCTCTCTCTCTCTCTCTCTCTCTGCCCCCCTTCCTTTCTTCTGGGTCTCTCTACCTGGGACCCAGTTTGTTAAGACCCAGAGCCCTTCAGCTGCTTTCTCTGACCCAGATAAACTCCCACCTTACTGTGTGGAGTAGGGTGATCCAGAAAGGGATAAATGTGTAGCGAAGGCTGTTTCTTGGGGGAGGGGAACTGGAATCTCATTTGATCCCACTGACACTTCATCCCCTTCACCATCCCCATCTGCCCTAGTGAATCTTCAGGGCACCTTGACATAGAATTCAGGTCCCCTTTGGTAGCTAACACCCTGCCCTTTGGTAGCTAACACCCTTCACCCTGCCCTTTGGTAGCTAACACCCTTCACCCACGCAATCCATCCCATTTGGAGTAGTCAGTAAGCAATATACATTCCTATCCCAGGCTGCTTCTACTCTTCACTATGTTAATATTAAATGGGGATGGGCAGCCCAGAACTACTACTAACGGAGTTCTTATCAAGGGCAAGAAGCTGCATTTACACACGGACTATTTTTCTCATAGCAATCCAAAGAGGAAGGCACAATTATTATCCTATCAGATTAGGAAAATGAGACACTAATGGTCTAATTTAACTTGCTCCAATTCAAGCAGCAGTGAGTGACAGAGCTGAGAATTGAATCCCTGGTTTTATCACTCCGAAGCCACTGCTCCTACCACTGCTCCGGGTCTCACCTTCAGTCCGTTCTTCATGCATGCATGAGGGAGTGTGACAGTAACCTTGCAGTGGCCATGCACCTCAACAATTTACTCCTAGAAGAATTCTGTTGGATGGAAGCCACGGCCACAGCAAAGTCAGTGATTCCCAATTCACAATTTGCTGTGGCAACTCAGATCTCCCTGAGCAAATGGTTCTTACTTGCAAATATCTATCAGTAGAATCATCTGGATAAAACCATGTAAAACATACCAATGCCCTAGTTCCACCCTAAAGCTTTTAATTGAACTGATTGAGGATGGGGTTCAAACATGGACATTTTTAAAGAGCTTTTCTAATGTGAAGCCAGGGCAGGGAACTATTGATGAAAACCATTCCATCAGCCCCACATCCAGGAATACCAAATACCATCCCAAGCACTTGCTCTGAATTTCCTCTTCCAGTGCCCTTAATTGTGCTCTACATTTCTGTGCCTTCAGATAGAAGGAAAAGGAAATTCCTATTTTCTTTTCACTGTTTCCTGTGAGTTCTGTTTCTCCTCCATGCTGCAAATGAGAGATTTAAAGTCCAGATTTTCCACTGAGAGATTTAAAGTCCAGATTTTCCACTAACCGGTTTCTTCTCTAAGTTTATTCCCTGGGGAGGAAGAAAGAGCAAGCTATATATATATATGTGGTTCAAATCCTAGCTCGACTTCTTACTATCTACATGGCCTTGAGCAAAACTTAACCCTTTTTCAGGGTCTCAGTCTTCTAATTTGTAAAATGGACATAAAGGTGCCTATGAGCATAAAACAAGACGATTCATATTATAGCCTGGTAAAGGATAGTCATTCAACATATATTAGTTACTTCCCTTTTCCAGAGCCCCATGGTCTTGTTACTAGTAGTTACATGGATGAATCCTTTCCTGATTTCCATCTTATTAGTGTGCTTAGGTCTCAAGTCAAGATTTTTAAACATCCTCCCTTTCAAATATGGAGTCTTCTCCTTCCCAGCAGAATTAACTGTCAGAAACTCCAAAATGTTAAAAACAATTCACTTTGGGTGAACTTTCATTTTATTGGTAAAAGTCTTTCTGCTCACTAGCTATTTATAAGACCTATTTATTTATCTACTCCCATATACTTTTGTTTTGTGGAAAAGACCCCACAGACCATGAGCTTTCTTTTGTTATCAGCTACTCATTCTGTTTTCTTCCCCATTGCCAAGCCCCTTGTTAAAGATAGAATGGAACATACTTGATTATTGACTCCAGGATAAAATATCCTACTTCTATTCCAAACTAACATCAGCACCTAAAGCACAGACACTGTTGTGTGTCTATGATGCTTGTGATATCCATGGTCTATAGACATCAGATTCACCAAACATATTGGTGCCTGGCAAAGGACCAGGCACATTCTAGGAGCATAGTAAGTGCTTTTACCAGAAGTCTATTATTAGGAATTCATGTTCTCCAATCTACAACTGCCAGACAGAATCATTTGATTAAGTCAAGGACACAGGTTTGCAGACTGACAAAAGCTTTTCTAAACCTGGAGCCTTATAAGACCTTACATACTTGTTACCTATGTTTCACACAGAATTTTTATGCTCAACAGATGTTGGCTTATTATATCAGGAGGGCAGACAATCATTCTGCCCCATGACCACAGATTCCTTCTATTCCGTGTTGCATGTTTGCATAGCATATGCACCCTGTGTTCAAATACACTCAGTTATTACTAGAACGGGATGAGGGTTGTTGCCTAGGAAAGCAAGAGTCAGAGCATCATTACCTGCAGAAGCCTTCATTCTCTATTTGGTAGCCTTGCTGTCAGATGATACATAGCATATTTGATTCTTCAGGCACACACATTAAAAAAAACCATCCAGAATGTCTTTTTCCTTTTGAACTGGTCACACTAGCCTATGCAATTTATTTCTTCAACTCAAGGTTTACTCCCCTCAACGCCCAGTCGTTCTCTGGGAAAATGACAGATGGATATTCCAACGGAGCTTTTTGATCTCCTCCAGTATTTATGTGGGCCTCCTTTACATAGTAAATGTCTGCAGTGCATTTATAATTACAGTTGCTGTATAAAAATCATTTGACACTCTGAGTAACCCACTGTTCCATAAATCAGGAGCTCTTGAAATGTTTGTTGAATGAATGAATGAGCTTGTCTTTGACAAGAATTTTTTAAAAGCTTGATTTTTAAGAACGCACCCTTATATCCCTTAGAAAGCTCTAAAGAGTCTCACTTGGGGCACCCTCTCCAATCCTTGTTGTGGTTGATGTACCCCTCATTTGTCATTCTTTTTATGACTATTGTGGGAGTTCTCAGGGATTTATCTGAGTCATAGACGGTTGTGTGAATCTGGAGGGTCAATGTGAAGCTGACAGGGGTGCTGCTTGACCCAGTATTTGCCTGCACAAATAAAACGCAAATCTCATAATAAATGTTCTTTCAAGGGTTCTTTATTAAGGTATAATGTGATCATGGTGTGAAAGTTAAAATGTATTTCATTAATGAAATCATTATCATTCAGGAGAAAAGTTGTATAAAAAATGGGTTGCTGAGCTAGGCGTGATGGCTCAAACCTGTAATCCCAGCATTTTGGGAGGCCGAGGCAAAAGGATTACCTGAGCCCAGGGGTTCAAGACCAGCCTGGACAACTTGGTGAAACCTCTTCTCTACAATGTATCACAAAATTAGCCAGGCATGGTACCACACGCCTGTAGTTTGGCTGCTTGGAAGGCTAAGATGGAAGGATTGCCTGAGACCAGCAGTTCAAAGCTGGGGTGGCCGTGAGTGTGCCACTGCATTCCAGCCTGGGTGACAAAGACTCTGACTCAAAAAAAGGGGGAGATACTGTTGAAAATTGCAACCTCTGATAATCAGACTCATTTTCTAAAAATGTTAATCCAGTGAATAAGGAGAGAGTTAGACAAACTTTAGAATTAACTACTAAATTCAAATATACCTCTGGAAAAATAAATTTCTCCAGGAAGTTTTAGTATCCAGAACAGTGGGCAGGTAGAAGCTCTGTCTCAGCCGAGGTTCTAATCTTATTTAGCTGTGTGACTTTGAGCTGGTCATTGAATATCTCAGATGAGAAGGCTGAACTATAAGGTCTCAAGCTCTATTCTAATTTAAAATTAGAAAATTAAATAATTCCACTCATTATAGTCATTAGAATACCTGTGGGCCATTAAGTATATCCCATTCATTCACTGCCAACTCTGGAGGAAAAAAAACTTGAACAAAGGATGTTATCAATTGTTGTTCCTGGGACGAATTATCCTCAAACCTGTCTTCCTTTCTATTGTATGGTATTTTATTTTTGTTTGCTTGTTGAAATCACACTCATTCATGTTTAGAGAGAAGTCTTTTCTCTCTACAATTCAGGGATTTTGGTATGCACCATCTAGTAGTATACAGCATGTAACTAAACAATGGCTTCTGTTTCCCAGGGTTTCACTATCCTGCTTTTGGAAAAATAATCACACACGTTGGACCGTCAAGGACTAAACCACATAGGACTTTGTTCAAGAAGGGAATGATAGGGTGGACTTATCAGTCACACCATTCATTCATTCTCCAAACATTATGTCCAATTTTCCTTGATTGCTGGTCCCACTGAGTCATGAACCAGGTCTGTCCCATTTGTCGATATATCCTCAGCACCTAGAACTATACAGGTGCTTTGTAAGTGTTCCCAATACCTATTTATGAACCAGTGAATAATACCATGTGATGGGGACCTCAAGTCAGAATCCTAGGATGATCAGCAGAGTAACAGAATGTACTGCAATTGGTCAGTGCTGAGTTTAAGACCTAGTTTATACATTTATCATTAATTGCAGAAATTAACCTCAGGTTAGCCACATGTAAAATGGAGATAATGATAATGCACAACTAACGGCTTGAAATATTCAATGATATTGAATGGGTAAAGTTCTTGTCCTGACACATAGTTATCCCTCAGTAAATACTGCAGCATATTAAAGTTTCAGGCCAGTGTATTAAAGTTATTTGTCAGTCATATCATTCCTCTCATCTCCAGGATACACTGGTACCTTTATTAACATTTCCCAAATGTTAGAAATTTCCCAAATTTTGTTTTGAGGGAAAGAGAGTTGAATTTATGCTCTTGACTCCAGTTTGGTGGGAAACACATACAGGAAAGCCAACTCATGTCAACATGATAAAATAAGCAAACAAACAAACAAATGGTTTTTCTGGACTGCTCTAAGGACCAGCTAGAATTAGCTCAAACCTCTTCAATTTTTCCATTGACAATCTGGACAATAAGGTTCAATGTTCAGAAGTACAAGTACAACAGCCCATCAAAGAAATATTCTTTTTCACTCAGTTGTATTTCCTTACTAAGGCAAAAATGTATGTTTAACATTTTAGAAACATTGTCCCCCAAGGCTGAAGTTGAAAACTGGGTTATCAACTAAACCAAAGTTTTTAACCTGAAAATTCAGTCAAGCACACAAGTTCCCTGGCCTGAGCTATCTATATGGTTACAATGTAAGAACTTACCTTTTCGTTCTTACATTGGTCAATATTCTTACATAGATCAATGTTTGTAAGACAAAGGTACTTATGAAAATGTCCTTAAAGGTCACCTAATGGTTTAGAGAGGAATGAGTCCTGCTTCCAGAACTGGAAAAAATCACCCTTTTATGTAATTCCTGATAGGCTTTGCAAGCAGAAAGTTGCCTGTACATTGGCATTTATCTCTTATTAGCCACTTGTCCAGTTTTCCTCTAGGTTTCTGAGACTTGAACTTTGGGGCAACTAAAGAATGCAGACCATGTGCCTATAAGATGGTTTAATGCAAACATGGCTACCCAGTTTAAGAAAGAGACAAGATTTACCAATATCATTAATAAAATGCTATGTACCTTTGTTTTTAATTCAAAAATTTAATATTTTAAGAAAATATTTTATCTACTTCTATTTAACAGATGGTTGGCTATTTTTTCCAAAATCACTTTGAATTTTCCAATAGCACTTTTTAAAACCATAGCAACAATTGCACTTCAGTGTGGCAAGAATTCTCTCTTTACTCTTGGAATCATGCATGAAAACCCTAAGAGATGCATGAAGCTACTAGTTTCATTTAAAAAAAAAATTACAGCAGAAAGGGGGCGAATATCACTGAACTCCCAATCAGCACATCTCTGAGGGAGGAATTAGTCTCACTGTTTTGCAGATAAGGAAACTGAGGCTCAGTATGGTTAAATCATTTTCCCAAAGCCTGCACTTTTAATAAATGACAGAGCCAAAATTCACATTCAAGAATGCCTGACTCACAACCCTTATATTCTTTCCACTAAATGTACTAACTTCAACAGAGAGATTTCTGGCATCTAAAGGGTATATTCAGGCAAAAGAAGAGTTGAGGACACCTACTCCCTTCTTCTGGGGGAGAGGGAAGCTTACTAAGGTATTCTTTGTTTTTCCTTATTTGAAAGTAAACGTTTTCCCACGAAGCTGAGTATAATTAATGTATAATATATTTGAGGTATATTTTACATACAGTGAAATACACAGCTCATAATTTTACAATAGTGTGATTATTTTAAAAATGCAACACTTAGGTAACTACATCACAATATTTTCATCACACAAAATTTTCCTCATATTCCCTTTCTTTCAATACCTTAGGTCCACCTCTTCTTAATGAATATTTTTCACCCAAAAAATACTTACCTAATGTCCACTAGTGTGACCAAGTGCATAGCAGAGTCTCACTGCAAATTCTGTAGCCTGTGTACAATTTTATTATGAAAGAAAACTTGTTACTGTCAAAGTTAAGCCCTGTGGGTACTGGAGACAGAGGTAACAAAGGAGTGGTTCCTCCTGCCTTCAAGACAAATAGTGGTGGATTTGATCTGGGGGTAAGATGGCTTAGTTGGAGTCAGTGATTTAGTGGCTGGGTCAGCCTGTGTCCACCCACACAGGAAGATCTGGGGCTGCATCACTATTTCCAGATGGCCCTGACTCCGAGGGAGAAAAAACACCGAGTCATCCCAGGCGGTCCCCATTTAATTTTAACTCCATCACTCTTCTGTCACGCCAATGTCTGCTCTTGTGAGTGATGAGGGTGTAGAGTTCAGATGCGCGGCGGGGGATGTGGCAATTCGCGCGTCTTTGACATGCCTAGGAGGCCAACCAGAAATGTTTAAATGGAGCCAGATCTGCACTCTTGTAATCATTCAGATCACAGGCAGTTCCCTGTGTCTCCTTTCAATTGGCAGCCTGATATATCTCTGGAAATTGTGCCGAAATGTTGAGAACTTGGTCTTTCCGGGTAGATTCCTAAGAAAGGAAAGAAAAGCTAGCAGCACATGCTGATTGGTCAGACCTTCAGCCAATGAAGGAAGATCTCATGGGTAGGTTTGCCCCACTTTAAGTAATGCCCATTCTTGCACTGAAGAGCTATCAAGGGATGGGGGTAAGGTATACTCAAGGTCATTTTCACCATACTTTATTTTATGAAAGAAGTTATCATGGAATTCTGTTAATAGTGTTAGATTCTCCAGGCTTCATTCAGTAAATCTGAAAGAGAATTCAACTGGGAGAAACTGATTTATAATAAAAATTTTAAGAACACATCTGTTCTGTAAAGCAATGTATCACTCATTATGGGATTCTCAGATAACAAGCTTGATCCCTTTAGCATATGAGAGAATTTCCATACCTTAACAAGAGTGTTCTTACAGATAAAATTGAATCCATTCATTCATTCAACATTTTTTCAAACACAGACTGTGTGCTAGACTCTGAGATATGGCAGTCCCTGAGCCATGGGATGTTCTACCCAGTATTTAAAGTTATAATCTGCTGAACCTGTCCCAACCTAAAATTTGGAGCAAATAATATGACCCTTTTCTGGAGAGAGATAGCAATAAAACAGAATGAAAATTCATCTCTTGTCATCAGTGTTGTCTTTAACCAAGATGAATGCATGTAACTCAAATTTTCCTTTTTTTTTTTCAAAGCGTGTTAAAATGTGGAGCCAGACTTTCTACCTAAAAATTTTCTCTCTGCCTTACATAACTGAAAATATCTAGGCCTCTTTCAAGGGACTTCTTTTGATCTCCAGTTGAGCCTTAACTCGACACTGTTCAAGGCCTTGCAGAAAGTTGTGTTTTTCACACTTGGTTTCCCTTCCTGTTCCCTGGGACTCCTGAGGCTTGTCCCCCACCCCCCACCCCTTGGAGGTTGCAACTGGGACAGCAAGCAGCCCGAAGGTGTTGAGAACACAGCGAATACGGGGCACCCTGCAAACAGATCAGCATCTCTCGATTGTTATTTTTTTAGGAAGTTCTGATGGTGACTGGGGAGTATCGACACTTAAGTCACCAAAAGGTATCGTATGGCTTTTTCTAGATCTTTTGTCCAGGTGTTGTTGAATTTAAATAACAAAGGAACAGAGAGTCCTGGTGTCTGTATGTGACTTATGCACATGTATGTCTCCATTGAGTGGCAGCTGCAAGTCTGTCCAGGTTCCTGCGTGTAGGTGTTGTGTGTGTGTATGTGTGCATGGAGCAATTGTTGGACAATGTGCTACTCTTCGCTTCCCAGTATTTGTTTACTGAAGGAAAATGCCATTCTCAAAAACCATTTCAGGTAAGGTAAAATATGTTGGAGTTGATGTTGTTTTCCTCAGAAGCTACAAGGACAAAATGGCAAAACACAAGGTAAATTAATGCAGGAGAGAGAATACAACTTTTGAGGGAAAGATAAACACAATCAACTTAATGGCCAAGGATCTTGGGAATGATTAGCCTTTTAGGGAACAGAACACTATTTTCCATTTTCCAGGAGGAAGCATGGTGAGCAGTGAGAGTTAAGGGTTAGGGAGTTGGTTGCAGAGTCTGTGAGTTAACTAGCCCAGTGATTGGACGAGGTAGTAGCTATAAATTTTGTAGCTCCTTAACTATGTGTCAGAGTGCTGGCCCCTTACATCATTTTATCTTTTAATGGTCCCATGACCTGACTGTGTAGACATTGTCATTCCCATTTAGAAAAGAGAACATGATGTCCGAGTGAGAATAGGACTTGCTTATCTAAAGTTATAAGTGGTAGAGCTACCATTTGAGCGTGTGTCTATCTGACTCTTTTTTTTTGAGTTGGAGTCTCACTCTGTCGCCCAGACTGGAGTGCAGTGGCCGCTCCCAGCCACCGCAGCCTCCACCTGCTGGGCTCCGGCGATCCTTCCAACTCAGCCTTCTGAGTAGCTGGAATTACAGGCATGCACTACCATGCCCTGCTGATATTTTTATTTATTGTAGAGATGAGGTCTCGCCAAGTTGCCCAGGCAGGTTTCGAACCCACGGGTTTAGGCAATCCGCTCACCTCAGCCTCCCAAGGCACGGGATTACAGGCTGAGCCACCGAGCCGTCTATCTGACTCTTATTCTTAACTAGTTCTCACTGGTGTATGATGAGAAGAGCTCTTTTCAGAAGAGACCAGAAATGTCATTTTTTGTTCCTTATGCTTTGTTGGATGTGGTGGAGAGGATATAGCTGACTCAAGGAGGTAGGGGCAGAACTCTTTAGTGACTTTGAACTCAGGGAATTAGGAGACATTACAGGGCTCCAGAAAGGGCCGTGGCATGGCCATTTTTGCCTTCTCAAAATATCATTCTGGCTTCTAAGTGGAGACTGGACTAGAGGAGCATGGACTAAAGTTGGAGACATGCACTAGGAGGCTCTTGCCTGTGGGCAGTGACTTGCACTGGGTGGGTAGAGGATGGTGAGAAGAAAATGTAGTTAGGGAGGATCACTGAGAGGCTACAGATGTAGTGAGTAAGTGAAGTAAGGGGGAGGAGGGACCATTAGACCAGTGATTCTCATGTTTGTGCCACTTGAACACATACCAGCATCACCTGGAGAATTGTTAGTACTCAGATTCCAGGGCTTCATCCAGGAGCTTCTGATTCACTAGACCTTTGGTATGGCCTGAGGAATTGAATTGCTAACAGGTCCCAAGGTGATGCTGATGCTACTAGTCTTGGACCACACTTTGAAAACCACTACAGTAGAGACATCTTACTGGGAAACCAAGGCCCCTTTGATAAGTTCTCTAGATAACCTTTTATGGGTTGAAGGTTCTGACGAGGGAAGTTTGATGAGGGTCCCAGAGACTCAGGAACAAGCTAGACTCTGCTGGGGAAAAGTGATTTTTTTATTTATTGCAGAGATGAGGTCTCGCCAAGTTGCCCAGGCAGGTTTCGAACCCGCAGGTTTAGGCAATCCACTCACCTCAGCCTCCCAAGGCGCGGGATTACAGACTGAACCACCGAGCCGTCTGTCTGACTCTTATTCTTAGCTAGTTCTCACTGGTGTATGATGAGAAGAGCTCTTTTCAGAAGAGACCAGAAATGTCATTTTTGTTCCTTATGCTTTGTTGGATGTAGTGGAGAGGATATAGCTGACTCAAGGAGGAGGATATATACACTATATACCCTCACTGGGAAAGACAGCTTTACATCAACACATTTAAGTAGATTCCTCTGACTACCCAGTTTTTGTCTTGAGTGAGACAGATTTTGGGACTTTGCATTAGGTAATAACTGTTTACATGTCAAAGTCCATTTTTAGAAATACAAACAATTTGGAACATGACAGACCTACTAATTTGAAGCATAAACTTATTTTTTCTCTCTCCCGTGTGAAAAACAAAGCCATTATGATCCCCGTGACAGCAATCAGATGCAGTCTCCACTGCTGTCTTTATTTCAGTCTGTTGTCATTTACATCATATTTCAGAACAGGTCAAAAGCAAGGACTTGGAACTTTTTTCCATTCAAACCAGGCTAACTTCACCTGTCCCTCTAAATGTGCCTTTATCCTGCCTTGTCTGAGGAGAGGAGAAAGGGTCCAGCAAGGGCCAGACCCATGTTTCTCAGATGTCATTTATTTTATCTCTAGTACTATCTGCACAACCTCCAGACTTAGAGTGTAAATGAGGTATGGGGGTTTTGTATGCCCCAACTCCACATTCTTAAAAGGGAGAGACAAACTGAGTTTGGTAGGCTTAAACTCAGACACATTTGGGCTCTAATCCTGGCTCCATCATTTGCTAGGTTTGTTATTTTCAGCAGGCCTTTCAACCTCTCCAAGTCTCTTTTTTTTGATGCAGAAAATGGAGACAATCGCCTACCTTCAAGGTTACTGTGAGAGATGTCTAAAACTCATATCACCATATTTGACATATGGAAAGTGATAAATCCATGCAGGTTATTACTGAAATTATTATTACTATTATTATCAGGTGAGCAAATCAAAGGTTCTGAAAAATCCCATGGTAATAAAAACTGGCTAACTGTGTTTAACCCATCATTTCTCATACACTGTTGACTTCTGATCTCTTTTCTCTAAATGAAAATCAGTGAACATCTTAACACCTGGTGGCATGAATATGACTGGGAACTCATTTTGGGAACATAGGGCAGTTGTGGAGCAGTAGGTATGGGGTGGAAAGATGGGATAAGACAGGCAGTAGCTGTTAACGAGAAAGGACAAAGTCCCTGGAGATATGTTTCCTGCCACCACCTGCACTGGCTATGGCTCACTTTGGAGGGGAATGATATCCGCCAGGACAGGAAATGGCAAACATCCCACTATTTTGCACTATTCATTTTTCACTACCTAGGACTGCCCAGGCAAGTAGCCCCCGTAGTGGTCTCTGCTGTTGATTCACCCATGCCTAGCCTTGAGAATACCAGTCTCATTTGTTTAAAACCCACCTTGGAAGACACTACCTCCAGCCCCATACTGTCTTCACCAAGATAAAGCCATGTGTTTGAAAATCTGTGAATTTTGCTAAACTATTCTTTACACCTGACTTAGTCCAGTGCCAAAGAAAAACAGTCAAGGTAGGGGGAATCACCAGCATTTAACCACTTTGCTTCTGACTAGAATCAGCCTATGTCCTATGTGCATTTTCCCAAGACTCCCCCCTCCTCACACACATGCTTTGGACTTCCACTTCTACCTTGGCCCAAATAGATACAATTAGAATATATATGTTCCATGAGCTTTGAGGAAGTAGTTATATGAGACTAGGCAGGTACTATAAAGTTCTGAGTATAGAGCTTAGCTTGGTATACAGTAGGTGCTAAATCATTGTAAAGGAGGCCAGTAATCACAAAGTCTCCATTCACCTCTATCCTCCAGAGAGGATTCTTGGTTCATGATGGAATCTTTCAGAAAGAAATACACCTCACTTGGTTTTTCTGCCTTTACAGATGAGGAAATGGGATCCTTCTGAGAAAACTGAGGTTGCTTGAAGCTACGCAAGAAGATTACATCACAACAGAGCCAGAGGTCAGACCTCAAAGAGGGGTTTGAGGACTTGACCCAGAATCACTAGAGTTACTTGTTACAAATGTCAATCCTGGGCCCATTCATTCCTAAGGAACCGGAATCTCTGAATGTGGGGTCCCAGTGTATTCATTTTTTAAACATACCTCCTATATGATTCTTTTGTTCATTAAAGTTTAGATCTAACTTTTCTTAAGCCCTCTCTCTATATCCAAGCACAATTTGTTCTAAAGCAACAACTTTTGCATGCCGACCTTCCTCCCAACATGAGTCTTTTTGCTGTTTGCTGTCATGAGGCTGTTTTCTTCGTGGTGGTTTGAGCTGGGCCTACAGCTGGAAGGTCAGAGCATTGGAGGTGGATAGTCTTGGAGCTGGTTCCTGCTCTCCAACTTATTAGCAGTGGCAGAGTAAATTGGCAGCCAAATTACTCAATATCTCTGGGCTTTGGATCTTTTGTGTGCCACATGAAAAGCATGATATTGCCTGTCACTTTTCTTGAAGAGGGTTTAAAGGAGACAATGTAAGTGAAATTGCTAAAACAACACATTCTAGTTTTTTTTTAAGAAAATTGATGTATCCCAGTGAGAAATGTCTGTCTAAGAGATGCTCCAAAAGGCACAAAACAGTAGAAAATGTGCAATAGGGTTACAGTTCTTTTGGAGTGCACATATCCTATAGGCCAGGGGTCGCAAACCCCCAGGCCATGGACTGGTACTTGTTCGTGGCCTGTTAGGAACCAGGCAACACAGCAAGAGGCGAGTGGCAGGTAATTGAGCTAAACTTCACCAGTATTTATGTATTTACAGCCACTCCCTATCACCTTCTTTGCCACCTGAGCTCCATCTTCTGTCAGATCAACAGCAGCATTAGATTCTCATGGGAGCCCAAACCCTATTGTGAGCTTCACATGTGCAGGATCAAGGCTAAATGTTCCATACAAGAGTTTAATGCTTGATGAACTGAGATGGAGCTGAGGTTGTAATGCCAATGATGGGGAGTTGCGGCAAATACAGAGTTACATTAGCAGTGAGGTTTGACTGCATATCCACCCATCCCCTGCCCAGTCCATGGATGAATTGCCTTCCATGAAACTAGTTCCCAATTCCAAAATGGTTGGGGACTGCTGCTAGAGGCTGTCTTTGGAGAACACTCACCTGAAGGCAACTTGAAGATATGACTTCATGAAATTCAGACTTTTGCAATTTCCTGATTTGGTTACTGGTTTGGTAGAGTACAGAGCAGGTGGAGGATAGGAGGGTGATGTGAGGTGGCTTTTTAAAATAAAAATAAAATCCTACCTGCTCTTTTGAAAAGCACTGGAGTTTTAATGAGCTTTAAAAAAAAAAAAACACTGGATTTTGATGAGCTTCCTTCAGAACCCATAGGCATGAAATGAATGAGTGAAGAGATATTTCTGTTTTGCAGAAAATGCCCTTACATCAAAATTGCAATAAACACTTGATTAGTTTGAAAGTATGTTCCTCTGAGGCTGAGCCAGCTAGATCGTACTCTTTCCAAAGCCACCTTGCACAATATCCACAGAACCCAGTAGGCACTCAACATACATTTTGTTAGTAAATTATTAAATGAATATGGGCATAGCATTGGTAAGGAATCTTGACTTTTCTGAAGAGACACCATTAAATAGAAAATCAACCAGAAGGAAGTTATAAACATATTCTAGATCCAATGCAGCTTCTACCCATCTGAGTGTCTTTGAGCTCTGTGCTGTGGTTCCCACTCTTAAAAAATGGGAACTTGGGATTATTAATCTTTTTTGCCCCCTGGACTTCTATAAGTAAATATCTGATTTATTCTAGCTAACTTGTCATGTGTCTTCCTCTGAACAAATTGTTATGAGGAAGTCAATGAAATAGTAAATGACTGGGGCATGGGTAAGTGGAGGATACCACATGGATTCAGAACAGGGAAGAGATGAATCCTACCTGAAAATTTGGGGCACTTTCTGGAAGTAGAGGGAGTAAATGATTAGTGTTTGTATCAGTTATCTATTGCCACAATAACACTGTGTAAGAAGCGATTCCAAATCTCCTGGATTAAAATTTGTTTAACTATGTATTTATTTAGAGTCTGTATGTGCCAGTGAGTCATGCTGATGTGAGAGGTTCTTCTAGTCCAGCTGAGACCACACACCTGGCTGGGAGTTAGCTGGATGTTGACTGATCTTGGCTGACTGTAGCTGGCATGACCAGGATGACTTGCTTCTACTTTATGTGCCTCATCTTCAGAGAGGGCAGTCCAGACATCTCATAATGCTGGCAGAGTTGCAAGAGAACAAACAAAACCAGCAAGCACTTCAAATGTCTGTTTGCGTCATGTCTGCTAGCATCCATTAGTTACATGGATGAACTCAGAATCCAGTGGTGAGGAAAAAAAATCCCTTTTTTTTTTTTGGAATTTCAAAGTCACATGGAAAAGAATATGGTTACAGGAAATGTCAAATTGATTTATACATTAATCTAACATAGGATTCCAAATTTCATAATTACCTACTTTCAGAAGGTCCCGGGAAGCTACACCAAGTAGGATTCTTATCCTTAATTACCTTCATTTTAAAAACCACCGGTTGTATAAAGTTTCACCAGCTGGGAGGATGATTGGAAGATAGATGATATAACAAATTTCTGAAAAGAAATGTCTTCCTCTATAAAGCAGCAATGCAGGAGATATGGGAAGGCCGTGAGTGAACACACAGTTTCATCCGGGGTCTTATGGGAGACGGGCCTCTGTAGTAGCCATGGCTGGAGCATAAGCCTGTCCATCTCTGTTCAACAGCCTTTCAGAAAATAGGGACTGCACAGCAGGATGGACTAGGGGAAGAGACAACGGACTTGAGGCTTCAGAGGGATCCCGGCAGCCACAGCAATGGTGGTTCAAGGTACAGACAGGACAACTTGGGTACAAAGCCCAAGTCAGGCACTATTTTAGAATCCTCCCCAGCAAATGTAGCAACAACTTCCTGTTGAGAGCATTCAGGGTTAAAGACAAGAAAAAGGGACCAGGCTTCTAGACACCCTTTCTGGTTTCCTCTCTTAGAGCAATATGGTTTCAAGAAAGATGGTGATATGACATAAAGACAAATCTTTCCATCTCCTCCCTATCCTGTTTAGAAAGCTTGTCTTTTTTGCCTCCCTTTCTTGTTTCTACCTGCTGAGACAGCCTCAGGAACCTGCACAGCTTTATAGCATGTATTTCAAAAGAAAAGAGAGATATCTAGGCTTTTTTTAAACATGAACTCTCTCCCCTTTTACTTGTTAATTCATCTTGTAAAGAAGAAAAAAAAGAAGAAAAAAAGAAGAAAGAAAACATTCCTGCATAAGTTAAAGTAAATATGCTCCTAGAATAACCAAAAGGTCCCACAAATACAGTGGCTTAAGATAAAGAAATGTATTTGTTTTTTTAAACAGATTTATTGATACATAATTTACATATCTCATAACTCACCCTTTTATTTTACTTTATTTTTGAGTTGAGATCTCAGTCTGTTGCCCATGCTAGAGTGCAGTGGCACAATCATGGCTCACTGCAGCCTTGCCCTTCTGGTCTCAGACAATCCTTCTGCCTCAGTCTCCTGAGTAGCTGGGACTATAGGTATGTGCCACCATGCCTAGCTAATTTTTTTACTTTTTTGTGTGTCAAGATAATGTCTCAATATATTGCCCAGGCTGGTCTCAAACTCCTGGGTTCAAGCAGTTCTCTTGCCTTGGCCTCCGATAGTGCTGGGATTCAGGTGTGAGTTATTATACTCTGACAACTCACCCATTTAAAGTTTACAATTCAGTGGTTTTCAGTATGTTCACAGAGTTGTGCAACCATCAGTACAATTTTAGAACATTTGTATCATCCAAAGAGGGAACTTCATAATCATTAGGAGACATTCTCCATCTACACCACACCCCCCACTTTAGCTGTCCTCTATCTGCTAGCTCTAAACCCCAGGAAATCACTGTCTACTTTCTCCCATATATTTGCCTATTTTGGACATTTCTTTCTCATGGTCCCAAGGGGCGTAGTCCAGGTTAGTGGGGTAACTTTGCTCCACATGGTCATTCAGGGACCCACGTTACTCCAGCCTTGTTGCACTACCACCTTTTATAACAATGACAGAAGTAGCAGCCACCATCTATTGAATACCTCCTGTAAATCATATTGCTTATAGCTTATAAATCCTATTGCTTTACAAGATACATGATTTTCTTCAATATCCTCAACTTCCCTGCCACATAGACCATTTTATTTTATTTTCAATTTTATAGGTGTAGTCTAGAGAGTTTAGGTAACTTGCTCAAGATCTCAAGCCTATACGCGGAAAAGCTGAGATTTGAACCCAGATCCATCTGCTCTCAAAGTTTATGCTCTTTCTTCCATAGTGTAAAGAAGATTTTATAGTCACAAAAATCCCATGTGCTTGTGTCCAGCTTTCTTATCTGTTATATAAACCTGGTGCACCAAATCCTTCAATCTCTCAGCCTCATTCATTGTTCTTTCTTTCTCAGCATTCCCAGATCTCACCATCTTGCCCTTTAAGACTGGAGGTTCTACTGTGGCCTTCAAGAACCTAGGGGAAGATTCAAATCCAACACTTTGGCTCACGGTCATCACTGAAAATGATTACTGCTCTTTGAGTGGTGGGGGAGGGGTGGCAGAAGCACAAGGAAAGAAATATTGATTAATATCTCAAAATATCTCACTACATTGCTTTGGAGGGAATCAGTGTGATATAGTGTGAAAAGCCCAGATAATTGTACCCACCTCATTTGAGCAGGGGACCAACTAAATGAGAAAACACGTGGGAAGTTCCTGGAAAGTGCCTGAACTGGAAGGATGAGGAAAGCTGTCTTCCCTCAGTTCTGTGAGGAGCCTGTAGTTCCATCTAACACAGCCCTGTGATAGGAAGCCAACTTCTGGTCTGTAATGGACCAGTATTCCAGCCAGTGTCAGCATGCTGAGATTTCCTACCTCTTGTAGTGAAGTAACTAACCCGGATACTAGAACAAACAAGACCTGATACTGTGTCTCACGTTACCCCCAGCTTTTTCCTCCCACCTCACCTTAAGGAAGAAAAAGATAAACATATTTTGCCTCAAGGACAAATTTAGGGCTTCATTAAACATTCATCTGTGACATATTGATGTTTTCTCTTAAGAATATGATATTTACATGATCTCTGATGTTTTGAAAGAAAAGTGATTTCCCTGTATAATTCTCCTCCATTTTCCTTAGTTTTGAAGGAACTTTCTTGCAGATCCTTGTCAAAGAAACCTTCATCTTCTACAATGCAGGCAAATGGCTAAATATATGTCAAGTGTGGCCACAAATTCAAGCAGTGGAGCCAGGTATCTTGGGTTCAAGTCCCAGCTTCATCAGCCAGACAAATTGCCAAAGATCTCTGAGCCTCAGTTTCCCCGTTTATAAAATAAGACTAGGCAGGGAGTGGTGGTTCAAGCCTGTAATCCTAGCACTTTGGGAGGCCTAGGTGAGAGGATTGCCTGAGCTCAAGAGTTTGAGATCAGCCTGGGCTACTTGGGAAGACCTCATCTCTACAATAGGTCAAAAAATAAGCTGGACATGGTAATGTGCACCTGCATCTGTAGTTCCAGCTATTTTGGAAGACTGAGGCAGAAGGATTACCAGAGCCTAGCAGGTTGAGGCTGCGGTGGCCATGAGAATGCCACTGCACTCCAGCTTGGGCAACAGAATGAGACTCTGACCAAAAAAAACCCACTAATAGCACCTACCCCATTAGAATATTGAGAGTATTAAAGGGGAATGGCAAGTGGAAATTCTCTAGCAAAGTAACTGGCATGGAACACACATTAATAGAGGTGGGTTATTCCTCAGTTTACCACTGAGTAGACTGGGGAAGTAGAGAGGAAATCCATATCAATATGCGGCCTTCTGCTGCATCCAAACAGTCTTTCACCAATCCCTGCCTCCTTCACTTGATTTTATCCTACCTCCCTTCCCTGAGCTAGGACTACTAAAGAATATTCAGGCCTCTGCAAATTCCCAGGCAGAAGAATGGGTCCTAGTTCACCTACTTAAGAAATAAAGGCACTCAACCCAAGCTCCAGCCCTTCAATATCTGTAAAGAACAGATCACTCAATCTTCTGTGACATGGACTAAATGAGCAGAAGATAAAACATTTTGCCCATTTCTAATATATGAAGCTATGTCATTGAAAGTGAAATATCTTCAAAGCTTTCCTTTCTTCATCAAATGCATATTATGGTACCCCTGCTGTGTATCAGGCACTGAACTAGAGGTTGTGGAAACAGTAGCTAGCAGGACAGATACAATCACTGCCCTAAGTGGAACTTCTATTCCAGTCAAGGGAGACAGACAATACACAAGTTAACTAATAAAGATAATTTATCATAATAATGGCTGTGAACATACTAAAATAGAGGTTATAAGAGCAACTGGTGGGGGTGTCTTTTTGGGTATTAGGATGGTTTTTCAGGATGTAGTCTCTGGTCAGAAGACCAAATGACAAAGAGCATTTTGACAGCAGGAACAGCAGGGGTGAGGCCCAAACACTCTGAGATGGTGACAAGCTTGGTGTGTTCAGGAACAGAAAGGAATCTCATGCATAGTTGAACAGTGTCCCACAAAAATCCATGTCCACTTGGAGCCTCAGATTGTGAATGCCCATGGAAATAGGGTCGTTGCAGATGTAATCAAGTTAAAATAAGTTCATACGGGATTGATGTGGGTCCTAATCCAGTGACTGGTGTCTTAATAAGAAGAAAGAAATTTGAGCTCACAGAGAGAGAGAGAGAGAAAGAAAGAGAGAGAAGAGAGGGAGAGAGGGAGGGGAGAGAGAGAGGGAGAGAGAGAAGGGAGGGATGGGGGGAGAAAGAGAGAGAGAAAAGAGGAAGAGAGGGAAGAGGGAGGGGAAAAAAGATGGGAAGTGTGGGAGAGAGAGAAAGGAGAAAGGAGGGAGGAAAGATGAGGGGGAGAGAGGGAGGAAAAAGGGAGAGAAGGGGAAAGAGAGAGAGAGAGAAGGAGGGAGAAAGAGAGAGATCAACCATCTGAAGTCAACGGCAGAGATTGAAGTGATGCAGCTATAAGGTGAGGGTGCTATGAATCACTAGCAACCACCAGAAGTTAGAGGAGGCAAGGAAGGATCATCCCTTGGAGCCTTCAGAGTGTGTGGCCCTGCCAACACCTTGATTGCAGACTTCTGGCCTTCAGAACTGTGAGAAATTAAATGAGCTTTTATAAGCCACCAAGTTTGTGATACTTTGTCATGGCAGCCCTAGAGAACTAATGAAACTGTGATGTGTTCATGCTAGATATGGAAGAGAGGAGGGTGATCAAATAGCCTGTGTCTGGGTTGTGCAGACCTTGGGGGCTGCCACAAATCATTTGAATTTTATACTTAAGTGTATTGGGAAGATTAACCAAATCATTTTTTCATATTCTTGAACCAGTGGCAGAGACAGATAAGGATCCTGAAAGCTTGTGTTCAGACATCGTTTACCAGATGAAATTCATCACCTGAGACCCAAGCGTATCACCAGGCAAGAATGAGTGGCAGGAATCCCTCCTTAGAATGTCTTAGGTCCAAGGAAAGGAGGTAGGTGGGAGGCCACCTGCCAAGACCCTCAGATGTGCAGCTTGTTTTGAAAACTGGTTATTGCCTTGACGTTCTCCACTTCCACAGAAGCAAAGCTCCATCCTGCCCTGCACCTGTACAAGTGTCTGCCGCTAATTAAGACAGAGACAGATGGAGGAAGGCATAGTTTAATTTTACAGCCCCGGTTTCATCAAGGCAATTAGCCTCACTGGAAAGAAAGCACCTTTTTCTTTATTTCTTCCTCTTTTGTAAATGAAGAAAAAATCAAACTGGAGAGGACCAGTGTTGTTGAAAGCCTCATCCATCTGTTTCTAGGTCGGTGTCAGACATCTGCCCACGAGGTACTGGGACTGATTAGGTTAATGCATTTATTAAGGAGGTTTACAAAACTGTTCAATGAATCTGTTATTTCATTCACAAGGAGTTTTTTAACTTACTAAGACAGGGATGACAGTGCATAAACCCCATAGTGGCCAAATAAGCATTTCTTCCCTCTCATCTGTCTCCAAATCAGAGGACCAGAAACATTATCCAAAGGGAATTTGATGAAAACTGCATTTCTAGGTTGTGGGAATGGTTCATCTGCTTAACCTCAGGCCACCTCGTTGTTGAGATAATCTTGAAAGTATCTCTTTAGAGGATAGTTTTATGCCCCAGGCCCCAAATATGTGCCTGCACTGAACTCTCTAGAACACATCAGAGACCCATGGAGGGAGGATGATCAGTCAAATCAATAGGTGCAAATGATGTGATCTGGCTTATAGGACACACAATGGTCTGAGGACCCCTTGCTTTCTTCACTGCACTGCACAGAAATCCTTTCAGTTTTTTTAAAACTGTTGTGCTCCTTCTAACTTCAAAGCTTTGCAAATGCTGTTGCGTATCAGTTATCTACTGCCTTGTAACAAGCTACCCCAAAGCTTAATGACAACACAGCAACCATTTATTGGGGCCACGGTTCTGGGTCAGGTGAGAAGTTCTTCTGGTTTGGGCTGGATTAGCTGATCTTGGCCAGGTTTGCTCAGGGTCTGTGGTCAGCAAGCAGGTGACTAATGATTGTAAGGTCTAGGCTGGCCTCACTGGACATCTGGCAGTTAGCAGGCTGTTGTCTGTGGTGAACATAGGTAGCTGGCCTATGGGTTTCTCATCCTCCAGGAGGCTAGCCTAGACTTCCTTTGTCACATGGAGGTAGGGTTTTAAGAACCTAAGGACAGAAACTGCTACAATTTACTTGTCAAAGCCAGCCACAAAGCCAGGCTAGACTGAAGCTGTGGAGAAACAGACCTTACCTCTTGATGGGAAGAACTACAAAGTATTTTATAGGAGACACTACATGTTCCCTCACCTGGAATGCCTTGTTACTCTTCATTTTCAGCTCTCAGCTTAAAAAGTGCGTCCTCAAAAAAACTTTCTCTGATGGACACCTTCCTCCCTATCAAATCAAGCCTTCTTTATATGCCCTCTCATAGAGTCAACAAGGCACCCAGCAAACATGGTGGGTAGAGAAGGGAGGAATTTTTAAAAAGCAGTTTGATTTGGATGAATGTCTGCCTTGTGCCTGGTAGTTTGCCTGCCACAGAGTAAGAACTCTATTATGTCTGTTGGATTTTATCTAGTACTTCTTTCATAAAGCAGGAGATAGATAAAATATTTGCATTGAACACTTACTGTATTCTTGAAATTGTACCATGTAACATGTGTATCTCATATGATTTATTACATACAACTAACCTGATGGTAGTTAATTTTATCCCATTCCATACCTAAGAAAACAGGTATACTCATAAGTTAAGTGGTGTGCCCAAGGTCTCATAAACCCAGGTCTGTCTGATTCTAGAGCTCATGGACTTTCTTGCCCACTTCACAATTGTCTCAACTACCAAACACTTTCTATGCTCAGGGAGTACCCAATACCAGGTTCACCAAGAGACCAACTCAGAGTTAGGAATGGAAGGGAATGTGGATTCTCCATGTGGGACTCAGCGATTCCTCTTAGTGGGGCTTTTTCTACCATCTATACTGATATAGCCTGACTTGGACACGTTGGTATCTATATCTCTTTAGAACTTTCTGAGAAGACATCACCTATTTCAGCATTTGGGATGCCTAATTCATGATCACTTTTCTTCACTTGTTAGAAATGGGAAACTTTGAATACATTTGTTTCTCCAAGCAGACCTCAGATGAGTCTAGTGTCTGGACAGAGGAACATGGGAAAGAATAATTTCGGGTCACTTGGCATAAAAGAGAGTGAGCAAAATTTTCAGTAAGAGATTGCTGGTAGAATCATTGACCATAAATCAAACATAAACAAATTTCATAAGATTGAAATCTTGCCATGCACCCTTTCAGACCACAGTGGAATAAAAATAAATATCACACCAACAAAATTTCTCCCAAACCCGCAAAGACATGGTCACTAGACAGCATGATGCTGAACAATGACTGGGTTAACACTGAAATCAAAGAAGAAATTAAAAGATTCCTGGAAACAAATGAAAATGAAGAAACATCTTACCAAAACCTCTGGGATGCCATGAAATCAGTTTTAAGAGGAGAATTTATATATCTATGAGCACACATCAAGAAAATGGAAAGATCACAATTGTAGTCTAGTCTAACAAACCACCTATGGGGGCTGGAAAGAGAAGACCACCAAAACTCCAACTTTAGCAAAAGAATCCAAATCTCAAAAATAGCACAAATACAGGATGTGGACAAAAATATTGTAGAAAATATCAGCAAAACAAAAAGCTGGTTCTTTGAAATGATTGAGGGGCCCCTAGCCAGACTGACCAAGAAAAAGAGAGAAAAAGCCCAAATAAACACAATCAGAAATACAAAAGATCAAATCACAACTGAACCTGAAGAAATACAAAAGTTATGAGAGATTACTATGTACACCTATATGGAAATAAACTTGATAACCTAGATGAGATGGAAGACTTTTTGACATTACATAACGTACCCAAGTTGAAACAAGAAGACACTGAGACACTGAATAGACCAATAACAACCCAGGAAATTGACTCTGTCAAAAGAAATTGACTCTTCCTACAAAACAAACTACCTAGCCCTGGACCAGATGGCTTTCCAGCAGAATTCTACAAAAAAATGCAAGGAAGAGCTGATACCAACCCTATTGAAAGTATTCCAGGCAATTGAGAAAGATGGAATTCTCCCCAAATCACTTTACGAAGCTAACATTACACTGATTCCCAAACCGGGTAACGATGCAACAAAGAAAGTGAACTGCAAGCCAGTATCCTTTATGAACATAGATGCAAAAATCGCCCCCAAAATTCTAGCAAATCGGATCCAAAAGCACATCTCAAAAATCATTCACCATGACCAAGTAGGCTTCATCCCTAGGTTGCAGGACTGGTTCAACATTTGCAAGATCATAAATGTAATTAAATAATTAAATAAGTCAACATATGTAAAAACAAGAACCACGTGATTATTTCATTAGATGCAGAAAAAGCTTTTGATAAAATCCAGCATCTGTTTTTGTTAAAAACCCTCAACCACCTAGGTATAGAAGGAACATACCTCAAAATAGTAAGTGCCATCTATGACAGACCCGCTCTAACATATTACTAAATGGACAGAAACTAGAAATATTTCCACTGAACTGGAACAAGACACAGCTGCCCACTCTCACCCCTCTTGTTCAATATTGTGTTGGAAGTTCTAGCCCAGACAATTAGACAAGAGAAGAAAATCAGGGGTATCCACATAGGAAAAGAGAAAGTCAAGTTATCCCTCTTTGCTGATGATATGATCCTATACCTTGAAAATCCAAGAGAATCTGTCAAAAACCTGCTGACACTGATAAAGGACTTTGGCAAAATCTCAGGGTATAAAATAAATATGCAAAAGTCAGTTGCATTCCTATATTACAACAACAAGCAGGCAGAGACCCAGATAAAAAGCACAGTCCCATTCATAATAGCCACACACAAAAATGAAATACCTCTGCTTCTTCCTAACCAGAGAAGTGAAAGACCTTTACAATGGGAATTACAAAACACTGCTCAAAGAAATCCAGAAAACACAAATGGAAACATATACCATGCTCATGGATAGGAAGAATCAACATTGTTAAGATGTTCATCCTACTAAAGGCAATCTCTAGATTCAGTGCAATACCCATTAAGTTATCAACATCATTCTTCTTAGATCTGGAAACGACAATACAGAAATTCATATGGAAACAAACAACCACAAAAACCGAAACAATCCTTAGCAAGAGAAAGAAAGCAGGAGGTATCACACGTCCAGACTTCAAACTCTACTATAAACTACAGTAATCAAAAGAGCTTGGTATTGGTATAAAAACAGATACATAGACCAACGGAAGAGGATAGAGATTCCGGAAGCAAAGCCGCAATTCCTCAACCAACTCATCTTTGACAAAGCCTCCAACAAAAACTACTGGGGAGAGGAAAACCTATTCTGTAAATGGTACTGGGAAAACTGGCTGACCACATGCAGAAGATTGAAACAGGACCCCTACCTATCACCATACACAAAAATTAACACTAAATGAATCAAAGACCTACATGTAAAACCTCAAACTATAAGAATCTTAAAAAATGCCAGAGACACCCTTATGGAAATTGGAACTGGCAACCAATTCTTATTCAGAATCCTAAAGGCCAATACCTTAAGAAATAAGGTAGACAGGTGGGACCTCATCGAACTAATGAGCTTCTGCAAAGCAAAAGAAACCATCAAGAGAGCAGGGAGACAGCCCACAAAATGGGAAAAAATGTTTGCCAACTGTATATCTGACAAAGGCCTAACATCTAGGATCTACAAGGAACTCAAATGCACTGAAAGGAAAAAAACAAATAGCCCATTTAAAAAGTGGGCAAAAAACATAAATAGACACTTCTCAAAAGAAGATATATGGGCAGCCAGCAGACACATGAAAAAGTGCTCAGCCTCACTCATCAGAGAAAAGCAAATCAAAAATACATTAAGATACCACCCAACCCCTGTAAAAAATGAGCATTATTAATAAAACAAGCAACGACAGATGCTGGCAAAGATGTGGAGAAAAAGGAACACTTCTACGCTGCTGGTGGGAATGCAGACTAGTGCAACCTCTTTGGAAGACAGTGTGACGATTTCTGAAAGAAATAGAAATTTACCTTCGATATGCCCCAGCAATTCCCCTATTGGGAGTATACCCGGAGGAACTCAAATCATTCTATGACAAAGATACCTACACATGTATGTTTGCTGCAGTTCTATTCACAATAGCAAAAACATGGAACAAACCATTTTGTCCACTGAAGCTGGACTGGATAAAAAAAATGTGGTACATATACACAATGGAATATTATGCAGCCATAAAGAAGGACAAATATGTGGACTTTGCAGCAACTTGGATGGATTTGGAATCGATCCTATTCAGTAATTTATCACAGAAACTAAGAACTGAGTTCCATATGTTCTCACTCGTAAATGGACCTTGAACAATTGTAATCCTATAAGAAAGTGATTGGCAGTAGTGGAAAACAGGGGAGGGGGTGGGATTGGCAGATGGAAACTGCTAGGGAGTACCCTCATCAACAAGGGTACTGCATGATTAATGTTTATATACCTAACCCTTAATTGTACCCCCGTCTCTATAATAAATAAATAATAGAGAGATTGTTGGTAGAAAAGTGGGAAAGGAGTTTCCACCCCCAATTCTTACTCAATATTCTCCTCTGCTCTCATGATATTTTGTGCATACATTCATTCATCAAACATTTTATGAGCCTTATTAACTCCCAGAAACTAGGCTGGACATTGCTTATATAATGTTGGGCAAAAATCAGACCTGGTTTTGCCTTCTTAGAACTCCAATGAAAGAGGTAGACTGATGCATGAACTTCATAAACTAGTATAAAATATCAGCTATAAGTGCCACGGAGAAGAGCTTATTGTAGGATGATCTGTTCTTGTCAGACTCCCTAGAAGGAAGGTCTGTCCAAGGTGAAAGGCAACTGGGGATAATAGGAGTACAGTAAGAGAATGTTACACTTCAGTTCTCTACCCCCCCCAAAAAAAACTCTGTGCTGGTACAATAATATATGCAGGGACTATATTTGTGGTTCTCAACACTGGCTGCACATTAGAATAGCTGCAAAATCTAGGTCTGGCCACACCCTCAGAGATTCTGGTTGCCACACTGTGAGATTTGGGGTAGATGATAGATTTGGGAAGGGGGTCCAGGTATGTGAATACTTGTAAAATTCCCCCATGTGATTCTCATGTACTGCCAGGATTGAGAACCAGTTAGCCACATGGATAGAAGGATATTTCTGCTCTCAAAGACCTCATGGTCTAGTGGGGAAACAGATGTGAATGCAGAAAATTATAAAATAGCACAGTCAGTGCTAGGATGAAGAGAGCAGGGGTTGCTGATCAGCTAAGTCTTGAAAGAGGAGTAACAATGAGTCTGGTGCAAAGAAATGGATAAGACAGCTCAGCTCAAGCATCACGTTCTTAGATCAGCCCAAGGACCTCCTTATATATACTCACATGACTGGATATTTATGATACAACACTTACCATATCTGTAATTTTAAGAAATTTGGGGGATTATTTGATCACTCTTTGTCCTTCTCTAGTAGAATGTCTATGTCATGAAGGCAAAGACTGTGTCTGTTTCTGATTCTCCCTTGTAGTTCCAGTGCCAAGCAAATGACAGGTGTCTGATGAATGACTAAATGACTAAAGAAACAGCTTAAAGACCACACTGTGAAGAGTGGATAAAAGGAAGCGAAATGAGGCAGGATGCCAGTTTGGTGACTGAAGAGGGTAGGAGGAAAGGATTACATTAGAGAAACATTTGCTGGCTGTAGCAGGAAAGACTTGGAGGTTTAACAGTTATGCTGCAAGGGAAGAGAACAATGATGTCAGCAATGACTCCCATTTCTGGCATGAGTGGCTAATGGGTAGTCCCTTGTGAAAGATGAGGAAAAACCCGAGAAACTGACCGGAGTAAAGTTGATGGGTTCAGGCATGGTCGCCTTGAGTGTGAGATGCCCTTGAGTCTGTCCAAGAGATAACTGATTACATGAATTTTGAATCTTAAGTATTCTTCTATTGAAATATGGCAGTGGAAATCTAGAATTTTCCTCTGAAAGGCCGGGAGATGAGATTCTAGATCCGGTTCTAATATGAATTAATGCCACCTTCAGCAATTCATGGTATTTCAGGAATACGTGTTCCTCATATCCTTAGCAGCAGACCACAAGTTTCTTTGAAGCTTTGACATTCTCTACTTTCAGGTAGCTCTATAATTTAGAGGAAGGGGAACTTTGGAAAGGCTGTATTCATTAGGGCTATTTGTGTTACCAGGAATAGAAACCCAACTCAAACTGCATTATGCCTAGAAAATTAGTATGTGGCTTCCTGGGGTGTTGTGTCAAACAGAAATTTGGGTGAAGGCCAGGTTTGCCGAGAGAGTATTGTGATGTCCTCCACAGACATTCAAGGAGACAGTGGGACAAATTTGGGTTTCAGTCCTAAAATCAAAGCTTTCTAGAAGGAAACCTTACTCATTTTACATGTCTGAGCTTGGAGGCTTCCTAATTTGTCCAGCAGGAGTAATAATCCCCATCTTTTCTACCTTCATTTTTGGAAGGATGTAATAAGAAATGAGAAAAGAAACATGGAACTGTGATGGTCTCCATGAATTTATATAAATCCACATGTGCAACACTATGAGATGTCAGAATGTGCATGGAAGAGCAACAAATATTTTTGGTCTCCTTAGAGACGTAACTTCAAAGATTTATTGTTAAGAAATTAATTTAAAAGTGGAGAGTATCTTATAATCAAATAATTCCAAGGGAAAATAAAAACAAAAGAGATCTCATAAAGCTATCCACTTAAAAAAATAAATAAGGAAAAAATAATGAAGGAAAGAGAATTAAAGAGGAAGGAAGGGAGGAGAGAAAGAAGGAGGAAAGAGGGAGGGAGGGAAGGAAGGTAAGAAGGAAGCAAGGAAGAAAGGAAAAAAGAAAGGGAGGGAGGGAAGGAGGAAGGGAGAAAGGAAAGAATAATTCAATGCCAGAGAGAGTGTGGTGAAATTGAGTGGACACTGTAAAACTTTTGTAGGGTAGTGCCAATATGTATCAAGAGCCTTAACTGTTTATACTCATTAGTCAAATAAATCAACTCTTGATAATTCAATGCATAGGTAAGAAAACTTTTTCTTAAAGAACTGAATGGTAATACTTCAGGCTGTTCAGGCTGTACAGTTTCCATAACAATCGCTCAATTCTACCATAGAAGAACAAAAGCAGCCATGGGCTATACACAAATGAATGGGTGTAGTATAAAATAAGGTGGTGACTGGATTTGGCTCATGAGACATAGTTTGCCAATCCCTGGTGTAGATTTTTTAAAATTTTAGTATTAGTCTAAATTCTAAATAAAAGGTGAGATTTAGGTCAAAAGAGTTTCAGTTCAGCCTTTTTTTTTTTTTTTTTTTGGTAATAGCACAATATTGGCACAAATGGAATGTTCACCAAGAGATTAATTAATTTTGATAGTTCCACTCAGTGGCATATTATGTAGACATTACAAAGCTGTTTGCTGGTAATTTATTATAACATGGAGAAATTCTTGATATAACATTACAGTTACTTATAATGATAATGGCACTGGATAATATCGTATCATTTAACCCTCCAAGCAAAACTATAAAATATACTTTTTTATTGTAACCACTTTTCTTATACAGGAGCAAATGGTAATAGAAGTTAAGCAATTCAGCCAAAGTGACGCTGCTAATAGATGGCAGAGATGAGATGTGAACACCAGCCTCCTTAATTGCTCAAAGTGAAAAGCAAAAGCAAGCAAAGAAAAATTTCAAATTAAACTCTTTTTATTAAAAAAGACAAAAGAAAATACACCCAAAAGTTGCTATCAGTTCTCTTAATTGCTAGGTGATAGGTATTTCTTAACATGCTCAGTATTTAGGTGATAGGTATGAAGATTTCTTAACATGTTCAGCATTTTGTCTAATGAGATTTCTTCTTTTTAATTATGAAGAAACAGCCCTTGGGTTTCAGAAGAAAGCCAAGGATGGCAGAATGCTAGGTGGAACTATGGTGGGAGAAATGTTTAATTTGGGGGGAGATCTAGAGTTTCCCTTGGGGATGCTCTTAACTCTCTTGGTCACGTTTGTGGAAAGAACATGGTGCTGCCAGTCTGTCTGTCTTGCTGCAGGTGGAGTTTCTAGTCTGTGTCGTTTGGACTGTTTGGCCCATATTTATGCTATTCTCAGGTTGCCCTGCCAATCCCTAACACTCTTTCTCTCCTCTCTCCCTCTCTGCTCTCTTCCCTTCTTCATCCACTTGTCCCACTGTGCAGCTGACAAGGTCAATGACGACTTCTACTCCAAGCGACGGCACCTGGCTGAGCTGGCTGCCAAGGGGAACCTACCTTTGCATCCTATAAGAGTGGAGGATGAACCACGGGCTTTCAGCCCCGAGCATGGGCCCGCCAAGCAGAACGGAAAGTCCCGCACCAACAAGATGCCCCCACATCCCCTGGCCTACAACTCCACCTCCAACTTTAAGACCTGGGAACCCAACGATCAGTCTCTCCGGCGGCAGGCTTACAGCAACAAGGGCAAGCTTGGCACAGCCGAGTCGAGCTCCAGCGACCCCTTAGGAACTCGCACCCAGCACTACCCACCCCCACAACCATACTTCATCACCAACAGCAAAACAGAAGTGACTGTCTGAGCTTTCACTACAGGGAACACCCTGGAGACCACACTCAACAGAGAGAGGCAAAAAACCACCCCGGTCACACTCTCCCAGTCCTCCCCATACATACACCCACACACTCGCTCTAAAGAGCCAACTATAAACCTGCTGGTGACATGAAATTGTGCTTTTCCTGGGTCGTGCCTAACATGTGTTGGTGGGCAGCTGAGAAAGACCGAAGCACGGGCGTTCAGCAATACAGCAAAGGGGAAACTGAGGCACACTCTTTCAACTCCAGGCCCGAGGTGGCCAACTCACATGCCCAAACCGTAGGGCTAATTTTTCTTTTCCTCCTAACTTGAAACTGAAATCCATGATGAAAAAAATAAAAGTAGCACAATTTAGAAAATTTTTCAATTTGAGCACATACACCATTTGCCATTTGCTGTCTGTTTCTGGGTGAAATCCTGGGTGAACGCAGGGGTAGAGAATGAGGATGGATGCAAGAGAATACGGCAGAAGACGAGTTGTTTAGGGAGGAATTTTGCCCATCTTATAAGCATTTTCTAATCCCAAGAAGTGGGATGTGGACACATAATTTTGACAAGCATGAGACAGTAACTGGGCCTCAATCATTTTATTTGTAGTACTTTTCATATCATTAATGTTGAAAGCAAAAAAAACACACGCTAAAACTAAAAAAAAAAAAAAAAAGACCCTGAGCCCACCAAAAGTGATGAGAAGGAAAAACATTTTAGAAAACTCTCATAAAGATCATGACCATGGAAGTGGGAAAGATAGGCTTTTATGGTGGGGAGAGGGTTCAGAAAGCATTAAATAACTTTTTAATAAAAGTATAAAAGAGAAATAAAATATAGGCTCACAACAAAACAGACACAGTGAATTCATTTTTTGTCCAAAAGCTTCAAGACAAGAAATGACATCAACAACAACAAAAATCCACAGTTGGAAAAGGATACAGGAGGTGAGATGGGGACCCAGAAACCCCCCATTTCTGAATTTCACCTCCATGACCTGAAATGGCCACGGAAGCAAGTCCCCTATTAACTGTCCCTGATATCCCTTTCCTTTCAGCTCATTGCCGCCGCCGCTACCAAACTTCAACTGCTTTGGACTGAAAATGTCATAAGCGTGGGTGGTGCCTTCAATGTGATACTGTTGTTTAATGACAGTCTTGTTTCCCAAGTGCAACCTGTGTTTTTTCAATCTTTCTCCCTCCTGTTTTCCTGCAGTAGTGAATGTTTCCATCCCTCCTCTGTAGGTGAGCCCATCCAATACCCTCTGAGGGGGCTACTGTGCCAGGGATACCTAAGGACAAAGACCTCTATTCCCACATTGTCAAAATGAGTCCTTCCACTTTCGAGACACCCACCCCCAAACTTGTCAGAGATTTCTGGGTCACAATTCCCATGGTCCTTCCAAATTACCTTCCCAGGTACTTCATTTCCCATTCAGAATTTCTTGCCTGAGTTTGTTTTTCAGATGGATTCTCATACTCAATAACCCTTAGGGTCCCAACAGAAAATTTTCCAACAATTCCTATTTGTTTAGAGGAAACCCAAAGAGGTGAATCGAGGGAGGATTTACATTCAAGGTAAGAAGTTTTCTCACCTTATAATTAGAGGCCTTACCTAATTAATTCACAGGAAGCTTCAAAAGCCCCACAGTTCCTCTGGTGTTAGAAGCTGTAAAAGGTCTGGCTAAACAAGACTTGTAGTATTATCTAAAATTCTGACTGCAACATTCTGCCTCACCTGTCTCTCCACTATCATTAAATCAGCAAAACCAGATATTCCCTTTCTCATTCCCAGCAGATACAAGGACACTGACACACTGGGAGTTTATTTTGTCTCTCTGGGCCTTGGTTTCACATCTAAACCAAGAAGGAATGGAATAAGTCAAGCTTTTCATGCTTATTGAAACAGCAAAACTTATGCCTATTTTAGAAAATTAAAATTTTCAAAGAATCCACTATTAAAGATCCCCAAGTATAAAAAGTCATGGTGCTGGACAAAGCAGGAGTTGAGTGTCTACCTTCTCAGCTTCCTTGCTGAGACCCTAACACTCCCAAAAGTGGAATAAATGCCACTGGGCTTGGTCGGTGTTTCTTTGGCATCCGTTAGCTCCATATCTGCAGCAAACTTTGGCATCTGTGTATCACTGTCATGATATTTGTATCTACATCCATTCATTTTAATAGGGGTTATTTTAAATGAAAACTTCCTGCCTTCATCACAAGTAGAAAACCAGCATCCAAATGAGACTTTCTTTTTGAAGAAATGAGATAGACTGAAATATAAATAAAAAGGGAATCATTTCCTATGCAGTCAGCATTCAACAGTGTGGTTCCCATGCACCACCCATAATCATTTTGCATACTCTGGTATTCCATAGCTCACACACTACAATAAATACTGGATTGGCTTTTCTGTGAGTTTCCCTCCAGCTCAAAAGTTCTGGGCCTCTTATTTCCCTTTTAGCTCATCTTTTTTCTCTGCACTCAACCCACTTCAATTTATCCTTATCTCAGCTCTCAATAAAGGTCTTTCTTGGTCTCTGAATCTTGTTTCTTCATGCTTCTTTCTCTTCTGAGTAAACATCAATTGAATTTAGCTCCTTGGAACCTGCAGTTGTATTTTTGACAACAATGATGCAGCCTGACCAAAAAGACGTAACATGGATGACAGCTCGAGAAGAATAAGTACTTCCAAAGTATTACTGTCTGGGAAAGACAACCCAAGAAGTGCTTAGTCACATTCTCTTCCAGCTGACTTTGGGAGATGCACTGAGGAGGAGAGTTTGGACAGTGAAGGTCTGTTTAATATTTGGCTTCCTCTTGGCAGCATAGAGAGACCTCCCCCCACAATACTGAAAGAGGGGACAACCTATGGAAATATCTGTGATTGCCAGGTATCAAAACAAGGATTCTATAGTGGGTGGGAAGACCTAGAAGAGAGAAATCAGAACAAAGCAGAGAGACTGTCCTCTTCTCATTTCATTCCCTGTTACTGGCCTTTAGTTCTCTGATTTCCAACCCAATGAAACCAGAGTCTGACTTCCCTCTGCCCTTTCACAGCATCTCAGCCTCCGTCCGCCTTGGGCTCCGCCTAACCATCCCATCTAACTCCCCCAGTTTTTTTGTGTAAATGGAGAATATTTTATGTGCATATATTTTAGTAACTGTATGTTCTGCAAGTAAACTTGTGTTAATACTTGTCAACAACTGCAGAGTTTATGATACCAATAATACTTCCTACAATGAAGAAAAAGACATTTGTTTGTTTTCTAAGAATGTTTATTTGTAAACATATGTATTCACTATATTAATATGAATTTCTTACCTGGCAATAAAACAATATATGTGATACTGTTAGTGTTGTCACATATCTTTCTAGGACCCCCCCACATCCAAATTTGTGTTTTCACAAAAGAACACCACTATTAGCATAAAAAGAAAAGTTTTTAATACTCAGACTGGATGGGGAAATTATTTCAGGAAAAGGAAATTTCTAATTAACAGAAATTTATTCAAATTTTCAGGAAAACTTTTTGTTTGAAACCTTTTTGTAGTTTGTGTCACACAGTTCACGTTCTTTTTAAACATATATCATTGCAAGTTCTCCTCATCACAGTTAAATTTATCATTACTTGTCAAGAATCTTGCTGAACTTTGGACTTTTGTTTTTTGCCAGTGACCAAGGTTGTAGAAGACAAATATTGAAAGAATGAGAGATTGGATTTTTTTCCCTATTATTATGTTTTATTTTATGTCTCACCTCTGTTACCATTGAGTATGAAATTTTCTTTTTTTTTTCTTTTTGAGTTGGAGTCTCACTCTGTCACCCAGACTGGAGTGCAGTGGTTGCTCCCGGCCACTACAACCTTGACCTGCTGGGCTCCAGCGATTCTTCCTCCTCAGCCTTCCGAGTAGCCAGAATTACAGGCATGCGCTACCATGCCCAGCGGATTTTTTTTATTTATTGTAGAGATGAGGTCTCGCCAAGTTGCCCAGGCGGGTCTTGAACCCACAGGCTCAGGCTATCCACTCACCTCAGCCTCCCAAAGGCGTGGGATTACAGGCTGAGCCACCGAGCCCAGCTCTGAGTATGAAATTTTCAAGTAGAGCTCAGCCTGTAATCCCAGCACTTTGGAAAGCTGAGGTGAGTAGATTGCTTGAGCCCGCATGTTCGACACCCACGTGGGTGACTTGGTGAGACCTCATCTCTACAATAAATCAAAAATTTGCTGGACGCAGTAGCACACGCCTGGTGGTTCCGGCTGCTTGGAAGGCTGAAGCGAAAGGATCACCTGAGCCCAGCTGGTCGAGGCTGTGGTGGCTGAGAGCGTGCCACTGCACTCCAGTCTGAGTGACAGAGTGAGATTCCAACTCAAAGGAAAAAAATGAAAATTTTCAGGTTGAAACCTGTCTGAATTTGGTTTCACCAGAAAGAGACACTGAAACAAGAATTTGAAAATACTGGGAAGGGTGGGGAGGTTCAATAAGGCAGGGAAAGCAACCAAGAAAAGTATCAAGCCAGCTACCACGATGGGCAACTGGAGTTCCATGCTGCAGGGGTACCTTGGGAGTTGATGTTGAACTCAATTTTCCTACTCCAGTATGACAGAGCTTGGGAGTTTGCACATCATCATCAGATTTTTCACAAATTGCTTCCAAGAATGTTAGTGTTCAGACACTCCTAGACTATATGCAAAGACAAAAGGATTTTCTTGGTTTCTAGAAAGACCCAGACGCAAGATACACCTACTGGCAATTGTAAGTCAGCCATTATTCACTGAAGTCTTAAGGACATGCAGAATAAAGGCAGGAACTCCCAGTGGTTAGTCAAAGTCAGAGGACTGAGGCTCCTCAGGAATGAAGCTTCCAAATCTCTGGATATTTAGAGATGTTGCCAGTGTCAAGCAAAGGGGAGAGTGGATCACAATTTGTAATCAAAGTCAGAGTCCTTACTCTGGGATTTGAGAAATTCTTCTCTGGCCACAGGGTCACTTGGTATCACCCAGATAAGATCCCATGGTATTGTTTGGGGCATAGCTCTGGTTATCAAAGAAGACTGGAAGGCAGAGGGCACTTTTCCAGTAAATTGGAATTGTTGAGAGGTAAAGTCACTCACTAGCACATCACAGCCCTATGGATGCAGTTGTGGGATAGGAAATCATGCCTCTGTAGAGAGGGACAGACTATTCTATTGAAGCTGCCTAGTTAGTTATCATTCATAAATACCAATAACAATCTTGAAATTCTTACTTGCAAAATCAAACACTGTTAAAGACCCAGCCACGTTTGATCTTCACGGCCGCAAAAGGTAAGTGCTACTGTGCTTAGGAGATACTGTTTAGAGAGCTATCTAAAATTGGAACGGTTTTCCCAAAGCAATTCAATTAGTAAGCAGTGGAACTGGGATTTGAACTCCAGTGTTCACACTTTAACTACTCTATCAGGAGTTCTCACTTGAATGAGCATGTAAATCAGTGGGGAAGCCTGATAAAAATGCTGAATCCCAAGCTTCCTCATAGGGATTCAAATGAGGTAGATCTGATTTGGGGCCTGGGATCCAGTGTTTGTAACAAACTCCCTGTCATTGCAATGCAATAACTACTGCATCCTGAAATGCAATATATGATGCCAAATTGCCTGATCAGCCAGCTCCTGTGGAATTATCCTGAGGATGAAGAAAATAGAATAGAGGTGTGTATGCTTCCAGAGACAGGGATCCTCACCATTTGACTTCACATCCAATGTTGAAAGTTTCTGTGCAATAATGAACAAAAGACTGACTCCAGAAGACCTGGTTGGTGGTATTGATTTTCATGCTAATTTGTCATGTGCCTTGAAAATAGCATTTTCTGCAACTTTTTCTTCATCTTCCTTCAGAAAGAGATATTGCAGTTGATAATCTTCAGTTCTGCTTTCTCACTTGACTTAGGGGTCCCCTCCTTATCACCATGACTGTTGGCATAACCAACAGAATCAACTTCCTTGTCACTTGCAAAAGCTTGTTCCTGGTTGACCAGGATTTCACTGGGTGAAATAATTATAATCACAGTGATGGGTTATGTGCATTGAGCACGTGCTAGGTACCTGGCTTTATGCAGAGGGCTTTCTTTGCTCTAACAGCCATGAACTAGTATGTGCCATGCACACTTTTGGCAGTCTTTTACTTCTTTTGATGCCCATGGATTCTCTTCTCAGAATAATTGTAAATGCATGAAATGAGATACATAAAATTCCTAAAGAAACCATTTTTTTTGAGTCGGAGTCACTCTGTCACCCAGCCTAGAATGTAGTGCAGTGGCAAGCTCATGACCACCACAGCTTTGACCCGCTAGACTCAGACGATCCCTCCACGTCAGTCTTCCAAGTAGCTGGAACTACAGATATGCACTTCCATGCCTGGCTGAATTTTTTATTTATTATAGAGACAATGTCTTGCCAAGTTGCCCAGGATGGTCTCAAACACCTAGTCTCAGGCAATCCTCTCTCCTCAGCCTCCCAAAGTGCTGGGATTACAAGTTTAAGCCACCGAACCTGGCCTTAAGAAACCCATTATCTTGAAGTATATTTGTGAAAATGTTTTAAAACCCCGTATTTGTGATATGGTAATATAGTTGACACTTGAACAACACATGTTTGTATTCTGCATGTAGACTTTCATTCACCACAGCACCCCAACCCCAAGACAGCAAGACCAACTGCTCCTCTTCCTCCTCCTCCTCGGTTACTCAATAGGAAGACAGTAATTTATTTCCATGTAATGAATAGTAAATATATTTACTCTTATGGTATTTTAAGTAGCATTTTATTTTCTGTAGCTTACTTTTTTGTAAGAATACAGTATTGTCTACTATAATACTTTGTAAATACACATACTATATTCTAAAATGTCATTTAGAAATCATCACATTCTCAGTGTGTCTGTGTGCGTGTGTGTGTGTATTACATACAACACATAAAATATGTTAATCTATTGTCTGGCCAAAATAGACTATTAGTAGTTGTTTTTGGAAAGTCACATGTTATATGTGATTTTTTTTTTGTTTGGAATAGTGACTGTAACCCCTGTATTGTTCAACAGTCAACTGATATGTGCTTTATTTTATTTTACTATAGATATATGGGGTACAAGTCAGGATTAGCTACACAAGCAGGTTAAGTGCAGGTGAAGTATGGACTTTCAGCTTGTCCTCATATCCCCTGGTTTAGGACCAGGTACACTTTGTGATGCATGTTCCACCCTCAACCTTCCCTGGCGATGTCCAGTGACTGCTGATTCCTCTATTATGCTGTGATTAATTTTCAGGTCCCTCTTATAAGTGAGAACTTTTGGTTGACACGTGCTTTTAAACAAATGCATTAAGTAACATGATGTAATGACAAAGTTTTAAAGTTATGAGGAGCACAATTTTTGTCAGTTATTTGCTACAAATGCAAAATGGTGTGACAATATCCATGACTATACCGGTGACAAAGTCAGTGCTAACATCAATGTGTTTTGTTTGCTACATTTATAATAGGGCATACTAAATTTCAGCTAGAGACCAGTGAAAATAAAGTCTTTTTTTCTGTTTACAAATAAACTAAATTTTGTACACAGATCCGCTTTAGGGTCTAGAGTGAGTCCCAGTTTAATCACCTATGATCTTGTGGGACTTAGAGCTACTTACCTATTTGCTTTGTTTTTGTTTTCTCATCTCTAAAATAGAGTTTGTAATCATATCTCTTATGAAGCTGTTGTGAGAAATAAACTTATAGATAAAGGGGCATTGACAATGCTTGACACCTAGTAAATACTATTTTTATCATAATTATTATTTCATATTATACCTGTGATAACCTTATAAAGTTACATTTTATTAATTCCCACTCACAGAAGAAGAAACTGAGGCTCAGAGAGGATAAACTCACACATAGTAAGTCAGGGCAGACCTGATTGAAATCCAGTTCTTTCAACCTCAATCTCTTGACCGTATTTCATGTTGTGTCACTTTTAAAGTGATTCTATTAAATGTCTTCACTTTTTCCTAGAATAATGGCAGCCACACACAGGAGTGGATTGTAATGGATGTCTCCAATTCTCCATAATCTTTCTGAGGAGAAAGACAGATGTCAGGGGCTCAGGAAGCTCTTGGCTGGGGTCTATTTGTTTACAGGCCTGTTGGAGACAGTCGATATTAATGTCCTTTTTTTCAACGCTATCTCCAGCCCAATGTTTAGAAGATTCAGTTATAAGTACCTCACTGTTTCAGAAATTGTGAGATTCTTGGTTTTAAAAATCTATCCTATTAGAAGTATCTTCACATAGAATTGAAACATCTTCATAAATGGAGTCTCGATCTTGAAAGATCATAATTATTGTCATAATGGTATTAATCCCTTTATGACCAATTGAGGTTTTGTTTTGTGTCAAGTCCTGACTTAGGCATTGCAAATGCATTGCCTCCTAGTCATCTCTCCACAGTGCTCTGAGCAACAAACATTACACCCATTTTCTGGAAGGAGGAAAACTGAAGCTCAGAGATGCAAAATGACTCACCCCGAGGTTATACATCTAGTGAACGGCAGAGTTGGAAAGCAAACCTAGTTTTGTCTGTATCCAAATCAACTTTCACAATGATCCATTGTATTTTTGTATAATCCATACCTATGTTTGCTTTTTTTAGGGTGGAATATGCATAACAAAATCATTTGAAGGAGGAAGAGTCCAGACCAGGGAAAGTGTGCACTTGTGGATCGGGCAGTATCCATTGATCAGGGTCTGCTTCTACCAACTACCACTGGAGGCGCCAAATGACCAGATGCTGCCTTGGTTGATGTTTCTGCACTCCAGTCCTGAAGACATTGTTCAAGTGTGTCCTCCATATCTACAGGACATCAGAAAAGCAGACTTGGTCTTTGAAATACATTTTAAAATCAATTTATTTTAAATTCAAATGTACATGTGTTTTCGTTACATGTTGTGTACTGATGGGGATTGGAATACTTGAGTGTCTGTAGGTAGGCAATAAAGTCAGACCAGAAAAGGATTCTAGGACAGGCTTTAGGAAACTAAGAATCTTAACTCAGCAGAGTTGAACTTAATAAGACTTGTGAAATTCACTTCTTTCTAGGAGGCATAAGGATAATAAGTTCTTCAGGGAAAAAGTAGGAAACTTGGAGTCCTGAACGCCTAGTGGTCATAATAATAGCACCCATCAATGGATTTTATGAAAATGAAGCAATAAAATCTGCATAAAACTCCAAATACAGTTTACAGAGAATATGATTTTAGTATTTTTAAATTTCATTCAGAAATCTTCACATACTCCATGCCCTATAGGAGCAGTTAAAAGAAACATCAAGCTTCCTTGCTTTGGGCAAAACACTTCTGAACTTGCATCTTTTAATTCCATTCTTTGGCTCCTGGTGGTGTCATAAGTATGTTATTGAAATTATTTGACTCATGAGAGAAATTATTTGACTGCAGACCCTATTAGATATAATTATTTTTTAAATAGGAAATCAAATTATTTTTTGCTTAATGAATGTGATTCATGAATGTTCAGATCCAGAGGACTTGTAGGAAATACAGTAACAGTGAAGTCTGTGGTAGTAAAAAAAAGATTGGGAAACCCTGGTTTTAGATAATGTTAGTTATCTATTTCTGTATAACTACTTAATTACCCCCAAAATTTAGCAGTTTAAAACAACACACAAGCCGGGCTCAGTGGCTCAGCCTGTAATCCCGCACTTTGGGAGGTTGAGGTGAGTGGATTGTCTGAGCTCGAGGGCTCGAGACCCATCTGGGCAACTTGGTGAGATATTATCTCTACAATAAATAAAAAAAGCAGCCGGGTGTGGTAGCACCCACCTGTAGTTCCTGCTACTCAGAAGACTGAGGCAGAAGGATCGCCAGAGCCCAGCAGGTCGAGGCTGCGGTGGCCGGGAGCAGCCACTGCACTCCAGTCTGGGCGACAGAGTGAGACTCCAGCTCAAAAAAAAAAACCACAAATTTATTAATCTCACAATTTATGGGGTCAAGAGTTTAAGTGTAGCTTAGCTGTGTCCTCTGCTCCAAGGTTTCTCTTGAGGTTGCAAGGTATCAACCAGGGCTGATTTGAAGGCTCAGTTGAGGAAATATATGAAGGATCAATTGGGGAAAATATGTTTCCAAGCTAACTCACATATTTATTGTCAGAACTAAATTCCTTAAGGATTGTTGGTCCATGGACCTCAGTTCCTTGCTGGTTCTTGCCCAGAAACCATTCTCAGTTTCTTGCCATGTGTGTCTCTCCAAGATATGTCTGTTTCATCAAAGACAGCAAGAGAGTCTGCTAGCAAAACAGAACCTAAGATCTTTTGAAATGTAATGACAGAAGTGAAATCCCCTCCACATTGTCATAGTTATAGGTTTAAAGCAAGTTGCTTAAGGGAAAAAGATTGCACAAAGCTATAAAAGCAAATGGTGGGAATCATTTGGGGCCATCTCAGAAGTTGCCTGCCTCAGATGGCATCTAAGGTCTCTCTAGCACAAAATTCTGAGCTTTGAAATCTTTGGGAATGGTGGATATGTGAGCACAGTTGTGGCTGAGAGGCAGCCAATTCATCTGCCACTAATTACTTTGCCTCAGTTTCTTCATCAATAATAGGCACAACAATAGCATCCACCTCTTGTGTTTATTGTGTGAGATCTTTATTATGGAATATAAGAATGGTGAGGAGAGCCTATGATGTAATGTAAAATTGTGGCTTCCCACACAGGATCTGTGCTTCACAAACCTTCTCCCCTTATATCTGGATTGGAGTCGTGTGACTGAGTGTTGGACAATACAGGTGGATGTGACATGGGCCATTTTCAGACTTCGCCCACGAAAACCTCCAGCATGATCCTTCTAGTTCTTTCCCCCAACATGCTGAATGGGCACAAACACCCAGGGAAAACTCGAGAACTACATATTGGAGATGGTTGACTTTTACAAGTCTTAATGGTTTTGTGAAACAATGATTTCCTTCACCACCCTCCCCACTACCAAATGGACTCTATAAAGAGTGAGAAATAATCTCTTGTGGTAAGCCCTGAGATTTCAGGGTCTGTTAAAATAGCTAGAATTTCCTTAACAAATATAAAAGATAAAGCACACAGAACAATATCTAGCACATTATAAGAAACAATAGATGTCATCTATCATCATCAACACCATCATCATAGTCGTCCTCCATTGTCTTAACCAGTCTAAATGACTTACTTCAGGTCACAGAACAAGGGTTGGAGAAATCATCTAAATCTCACTTTGTCTGCTTCCACCATTTCTGATATCCCATTTAACACACTCAAAGTTGCTGGTACGCTCTTGTTCCAATTATAGTAGTAAAGTCTTTGTAAGAGAAGAATGTCTTCATCGTCAGCTAAGCATCTCGCTTATTTTTTTGTCAGATTCCAAATCCTAACATGCTGTGTTGTACAGCTCAAAGAAAGTGTTTCACATCAAGAAATGTCATGGTTGCTAGAAATAATTTTGTCACATCCTCGCGAATATTTTCTCTTTGCAAGTTCAGAGGTTTCAGCGAGCTTCAACTCTTACAATGATTTTTAAAACATTTTAAAAGAACAACTCATTTTTAAAAATCTCAACAGCCAAACATCATTGTTTTCCTCTTAAAAGGTACAAAATGGGAAGACTCTAAAGAAGCCATTTATGATGTGCAGGTACTTTATTTTATATGGTAATTTAAAGTGGTTTTTTTTTTTGATGCTGTAATTTTTTGTGTGTTTTGCTGTTCACCTATCAAAAACAGTTGAGGTGAATATACTGGAATTCTACAAGTTAATATCTATTGAATTCCAAGATTCAAGGTACAAGTCAATACTATGTAGGTCTTAAAGCCTTTATCTTGGGTCTCATTAGTAGTCATGGAAATCTTTCTCATGAATCAGCAGAGTTTTGGACAAAATTTAGAGCACAATTCTGAGAGATTTTTTTGTGCTTAAAACACAAAAAGAATTCCCCTACTGATACATCTTCCCTTCCACCGCCTCCAAAATATTTTTTTGAGTTGGAGTCTCACTCCATTTGTCCAGGTTGCAGTGCAGTGGCATGAATGCTCACAGCCATCCCAGCGTTGAACTGCTTTGCTCCGGCAATCCTTCCTCCTCAGACTTCCAAGTAACCAGAACTACAGACTCGCACTGCCACAACCAGCTAATTTTTTGTTTACTGTAAAGATGTTCTTACCAAGTTGCCTGGGTTGCTCTCAAATCTGTGGTTTCTGGCAATCCACTTGCCTTGGCCTCCCGAAGTGTTGGGTTTAAAGACTGAGCCTCCAAGCCTGGCCCAAAACATTTTTTAAAAAAATAGAGATGGAAGATGGACAATGTATAAGCAAGCACCATAAAGATTTTTAAAAAGGCATCTTGGGTAGAGGAAGGCATGATGACAGAAAATCTTGGATTTGAGTGCTCTCTTAACACTTTTGGCTAGGTGAGCTACTGAGATTTTCAGAGTTTAAGTTTTCTCATCTCTGGAACAAACACAATCTTACAAACCTTGCAGTGCTATCTGAGCATTTGAGATAAGGTATGTAAAACTTTTTATCATGGTAGTAGTTCGATTAACTGAAGCTAATTAATCGGACGCATCTGCTTATCAAATTTGGTTTCACCTTTTTGTCTGCCTTGAAGTTCTCAGAAACAGATTTTTTAAGCAAGGAAGTAAGAAAATGGTAAAATAGACAGAAGGGAAGTTGCTCAAGCAAGCATACAATTTCAGGCAGTCTCACAGGGTAACTCTGATGTATATTACTCTAAATTTTTCACCCACCCCAAACAAGGGAGCAGGATTTCCATTCTCACATACCTGCTAGTGATTAGCCAAAGGAATGTGAAGCCCCCCCAAACTCTGGCTTGGTGCATGTTGGGGAAAAAATTATCAAAGAGATTCAGGTAATGATAAAAATCAAAGGCACACACAATCTAAAAGAGAGGCTCATGGAAACAGAAAAAGGATATGACATCTGGGTCACCTATCATGTTGGCTATACATCCCTTCACTGACTTCTGGAGGACATTAACTCTGGCCCAAATATATCTATGTAAGCTACATTTTCCTTGGTCCATGAATGCAAGGCTTTTGGAGAATTTACATTATCAAAAATATGGCTAATGGGAGGCATTCAGGTAATGTCTTTGCGGTAAACCTGGTTGCTCAACCAGTTTATACAACCAGTGTCACTATGGGCAATTAATTCAAGTCCTTGACTTAAATTTTCTCACCTATAAAATAGGAATAATTTTGCACCTTTTGTAGATTTGTTGCAAGCTATGACTTTATGTTCACTGATTTATTTGGGAAGTATATGCTGAGCATCTGCTATACGTCAAACGCAGGGATAAGCATTGAGTCAGACACAGGTCCTGCCTTCCAAGACCTTGGCATCTAGTGTGGGAGGCAGGCACATAAATTAGACTCTGTTCGTCTTTATATATTCTTTATCTGTCTCCTCCATGTCCCTCTGTTTTTGACTGTTGCATCTCTTCTACTTCCTTCCACTCCACTTCTTTCTCCTTCATCTTGGCATTTCTATCTTGAATTCTCCTACTTTCAATGTATACATACCTAATTTTGACTTCAACTGGGGGTTAGCTAACCCACTGTCTTTTCAAGTTCCTGTCTCCTGCTGCTGTTTTCCAGGGTCTTGTCTAAAAGTGGCATAGTCTATGAAGTTCTGGGGCATTCAATTAGACCCATACCCTCAGGAGTGACAGGAGGAGACTTGGAGATAATGGAGAACCATCTGGAGTAACACTTAAAGCTTGAGGTTAGAGGAGGAGGAAGAACAACCAGCAGTCGTGAGTGGGCACCCTTGGGGAATACAAAAAGGAGATTATGGTTAACTGCATTATGTGTGGGAGAAGGTCAGAGGTGATTTTTTTTCTCCTGCTATTTTGCAGATGGGTGATCTTCTGAGAGGATCCAGAAAATTCTTAGTCTTAATTCCAGCTCTGGAACTAGCTGCATGATCCATATTATATAGAAGATGCATTCAGCTATCTTTTAAGACTGCTGTGGTCCTCTCAACTGGAAACCCCGACTTCATACATTTCTTATCCCTGCTCCTCCCTGTACCTTATTCTGAGTATGGTACCCACAAGATGTTTATATAATAAAAATCAACTCTTTTTTCATTTCAGGTTTCTGGGCAATAATTGACTTTGTGTTTGAGAAAAATCTATATCTAGGGATTTGGAAGCAGACTCTGCTGCCTGGAACCCACTTAGCCATTTTGTAGTCCATGGCAACTACTGCTGATGGAGAGGTGAACCCTGGCGACTTTTACTGCACAGTATAATTTACCTTCTTATGTTTTTTCTTATTATCTCTCTCACTGGAAGGGAAGCTCCATGAGGTACAGATCTCTGCTACTATATTCCCAGAACCTACCATAGTGCCTGGAACATGGTAGCTATTTGTGGAATGAATGAAAGCAAATCTAGTTGGCCCTTGAAGGATACAAGTTTAAACTTCACAGGTCTACTTACATGTGGGTTTCCTTCCACCTCAGCCACCTCAGAGACAATGAGACTCACTCCTCCTGTTCCTCGTCTTCCTCAGCCTACTCAATGTGAAGATAACAAGGGTGAGGATGCCTTTCTGATGCTCCACTTTCATCTAACAAATAGTAAACATACTTTTTCTTATGACTGTCTTAATAACTTTCTTTTCTCTGGCTTAATTCTATTGTCCAAATACTGTATATAATATCGATAATGTGCAAAATATATTGTTTATGTTAACAGTAAGGCTTCTAGTCAACAGTAGGTTATTAGTAAAGTTTTGGGGGTATCAAAAGTTATATATGGATTTATTTAACTGTGTGGGAGTCAGCACCTCTACACCCCAAGTTGTTCAAGGGTCAACTGTATTGTGAGGTTAGAGATTGAGAGCAATTCTCCTGCCATCATGGCAAAGGCATTGATTCTTATTGGAACACTGTCCACAGCTGTATGGGAGATGTAATGACCTCAAAGATTCCTTAAATGAATGGTTTCTTTACCTGTGACTGCTTTTAAAACAAAGCCATTAGCATGTCCTGCAATCAAAACTCTTACGCTCCTAAGCCAACACAGAAGTTCATGGTTTCTGGTATTATGCTTCTCACCCTTGTGTTCTTTAAACTTTAACTTTGTATTCATATCACATGGCAAAATTCCTATACAAGGGAAGTTTGTGAATGGCAATCTTAATCTAAAACATTATTCGAACTCTCTTGTCCATACCATTCTCCATCCTGTAATCAGTAAATTATTCTGTTGCCTCCCCCATTCTTGAACTGAGAGGGAAATATATGCACTTGGGCACTAATCACTGTTGGACAAGAGTATTATAAAATGCCCTCATTAAGTCAAAAGGTGAGATTGTTCATCCAATTTGTCTTAACATTTAAGATTAAAAAGACAAAAATGATATCACTGAAAGTTGCTTTTCTTCAGTTTTTTTTTTTAAAAATCCTTCCACTTTCAGTTTTCTCTTGGGAGATGGAAGTGTTTTCTCACACATTTCATGTTATCAGAACTTAAGGAGAATCTAATTAGGGATACTGCATACTTCAGTGTTAGTTTTCAAAATGTACTTTTGGCTTATTTGTCAGACTGCCAGTCTTTTGTCCTCTATAATAATACTAATACCTATCATTTACTGAAAATCTACTATGTGCCAGGCAATTTACATAAATTAGCAGTAGTCTTCACAAAAATCATATGCGGTAGAAACTATTAACCCTAATTTTAGATGAGGAAAGTGAAACTCAGAATGGTGAAGTGATTTGCCCAAAGCCAAGCAGCTAAAAATGGCAAGAACTAGGATTCAAACAAGTCTATTTTATGGTAAAACAATACAACAAAACTCTTAATGTCCAGTCTTCACAGATTTTGGGGAGAGGGACAATAAGACAACAGAACAGTTTGGGACTGCTTCCAGTATGGCCATCAGTTCCAGAATATTTGTTTCAAGTTATGTCCTTTGTGGCTTCCAGGAGATTGTGAGACATCCAATTAAAAGGGCAGTAATAGCAAACCCAAGGATAGGCTGATTGGTTATTCATCATTCTTGCTATTTCTAGACTTTTCTATCTATTGGACAGAGGGCTGTCAGCAATTACCATGGTGTTCTTTCCAGAAAGGGGCCCCTTGGCCCAGATAATCACCTCATCCAGAACTAAAAAGAGTCTTGGGGGGAGGGACAAATCCTTCTGACTTGACATCAAAATTCTGCTCTCCGGGGTTTCCCATTGATTCTTCAATAGATACCTTGGGGGCAAAATAAAAGAACTGGATTTTTGCAAATGACAAAACAGTCCCTTTCAGACCTGTTAAGTGCCTGGGGGTCTTGTTGAGCAGGGGTGCTCAGAGGAAATGTGGTTTTGTAATGAATCAGTGGATGAATGCCAGGTAATGGATTAATGTCAGGTAATTCCTGAGCCTGAACCTGCACTGTCTGAGCAGCAAGAGAGCATCCATTCCCTTCTCCCACTAAGGCTTCTTTCATTTGCTTGTCTCTTCTTTCAGTATCTTTCTCCTTTCTTTTCTGCCCATCTTGCTTAGTCTCTTCATCTACTTAATAGCCATATGCTTGAACAGGTAGAGGACGTCACTGACATTTCTTATGTCCCCACACTTCCCCCTCCCTCTTTTGTTCTGCTTCCAACTGTATCTTTTTCCTCCATCCTCCTCTCCCTCTGTTCCTCTCCTTCGATGCACACACAGCCTCTTTCTATATTTCTATTTATCTCTCCCTCTCTCATCTCTTTCTCACTCAATCATTTAACTCTTCCTGTATTTCTCCTCTTACATATTTTCTTTCTTATTCTCTCTCTGGTTTTTCTTCCTTTTTATTTCATGCACCTCTCAGCATCTAAATCTACCTTTTTCCGTAACACATTCTCTTTCTGAATCTTCTGTCTTCTCGCTCTCCATCTTTGGGGCTCTCTCTCTCTCTCACTCTATCAGTACACATTAAGTCATCACCACCATCTTTCACTCCTACTTCTGTTAGCTAAAAAAAAAAAAAAAAGAAGGAGAAGAAAAGTGTCAAGTACAGAGTAGCTAGAAGTTAAACCCAGATCTGGTTGCCTCCAAAGTATGCAATTTTAGAAGCTGCCTCAATTTCTTTCTTCTACACTTTACACATCTAATCATTTTTTTGGTCCCTGCCAATTTAATTTTATAAATATTTCTTAACCATTAAATTCCACCACTCCATCCTTACTAATTTATCCATTCAACATATTAGTATAGAGTACCGGTTATATATAGTAGGTCTGAGAATAAGTGACAGAAAAGACTAAAGAAGACAGCCCCATCTACTGGAAAAGTGATGACCACTTTTTGTTCATTTGCATCATTTCATTCCTGCTAATACAATAAATTTTTTCTTAACCTATTCTACATACATCAGTCAAGTACCTAAATTTTTGTCTAAATAAAATCATTTTTTCTGTAGAATTAGTGGTGTCATAATACAACCTTCTTAACCTATATTGCAACCTCGTCAGGTTCATATTTTACCTTTTTCGGTGACTTTATGTTCTAGGAAAGTTCGGCTGTTGGAAGTTTCCTCATACTTCCACCATGCTGTTCCTACCACCTGGCCTGGCTCATTCCTCTGCTGGAGTGACTTTCCTTCCACACCTGGTTAGCTATAATAATCCTTTATAACTCAGATCAGAATCTTTTCAACTTAGCCTGGATTAGCTACTCCTTCTCATGGCCTGTAAATATCCATTACTAAAATTAAAGCATATTGTCTTATAGTCATCTGCTTAGGTGTCTTACTTCCTACTAGACTGGGCGCTCCTTAAAGATTAATTTTTTCCCTGGGTTTCCATTGCTTAGAACTGTCTAAATTCAGGCAATTGACAAACATTTGAATGAATGATCAAACAAATGAATGAATGATAATTTCACTACATTGCATTGTCTTTTGAACAGATACAGTATTGAATATCCACTGAGCACAAGGGCCCGTTTAAAAGTTGTAGAGACTGAAAACTTTCATCTGGTGGTGTGATGTCTTACGCTCCTTTGACCAGCTAATGAAAGCAGTGATCTTGTCTCCGGAAAAATATATGCACATATGTTTGATATATTTGCAGAGAATTCAAGGACTTTGTGGTTCATATATGTCAGTCTTTGATGCCTTTGTATCCAGTAAGAACTCCAACTCTAGAAATGATTTGAAGGAACAATGACCTACCAGAGATTCTTTGCCCATTTAGAAGTTTTATTAGGAGAAGAGGGGATTCGAATTTGTACCTTCTCCCTTTGTTTCCTTCAGGACACCACATCTTCTCTAGGCTTGTTTGGCCATTAGTGTAGAAATCTTCTCCAGTTTTCTTTCTAGCACTGTTGCTACAGACATGAGATACTTTGTTATAACATTGGAGAGTGTTGGAGAGGCTGCATAGGGTAAGTTGAATGTAAGGAAACTTATCTAAATTGTATCTGAATTAGTTATGTGGCAAGTCATTTAACCTCTGGGAGACTCTTTTCTGATCACTAGGATTAGGCTAACAATAACAAACCTATAAGGTATTAACTACATAATCTTCAAGGATGGTGACTAGGACAATACCTTATATATGATCCATGCTCAACAATCATACATCATCTTGATTACCACCATTATCAGTATCCTTAGAAAACTTTCTGACTAGGTGAGGCTTTACCTTTACAACCACACCATCTTATTTTGATTACTCTTTTTCTAAAGTGAAAAAATGTTCAGATATTTTCTTGTGTCATTTCTGCCAATTTAAATATTACGTCTCTAAGAAGCAATCCAGATGTCTTTGCAGGTTTTGCCACCGCTGTATGTGTCCAGCTTGGGATCAAACATTGGACCTTTAGAGTGGAAAAGCTCCCTTTCTCCTTAATATTTTAGACTTCCTTCTGTGCTACTTAGAAGCTGGTGAAGTCTGAAATCTTCTCATTAGGAACTTTGTGGAGGCAAGCTCAGTTTATATATTAATTTTAATGGTGATTTAAACCTGTTTGTCATTTTCTTCTCAAAGAAAGAATTTGAAAGCAGTCCAATTTCAGACTTCGCAGCATGCCTTATGTGGATGGATAGGTTTGCAAATGGAAAAAATATATGCATTTTCTTATTTTCGAGTTGCTGGAATTTGAGGCGATAACAACAGACCTACGGACATGTAATTTAGTGTTCTTGACATCATTTTGTCAGCCACTCCTCAGCCTTAGAGTGCCTTCCATACAATTAACTTTGCAGATTCTTTATTACTCCAGGCAAAAAAGTGGGTGCTTCATAAAAGTTGGTTCTATCTTCTACCTAGTCTCATTAATTCATTTAACAATATATTAAATAGTTACTGGGTGCCCAGGATATTCCTAGGAAATGGAGATACAATGGTAAAGCAAACAAACAAACAAACAAACAAACAAAAAACAGCTTTCCTATGTCCTTGAAGAATCTGATTGTAAAATGTAAGTTTATGATTAGGAATTTGGGGTGTTTTAAGAGTACATAGGAGAAGACTCTAACCAGACAATTTTACTCACTAGATATTGAATAAGAGAGTAGGTGCATATTTTGTATTATTTTGTTTTTGCATTGTCATGTCCAGTGGATGATTCTAAAAGTATGTGATTTTTAAATATCAAATCTGTAGGGTTATATAAATTATAATAATGATGGTAATGATGATGATCGTGGTGGTGATGATAGCTGATGCTGATGATGATCATGATTTTGATGGGAATGACTATGGTGATGATGATAACACATTTTGTGCTAGACACATATTAATTGACTTGATCAAGTCCATACAGCTGATGAAATGTCAGAGTTCAATTCAAACTGGGGTTCTTCCTAACTTCAGAGATAAAGACTCATACTAACTCTCTTCAAGGTCATGGAACTTGAGGCTTTACACTGAAGTTGGCTAGGTATAAAATTTGAGGCCTCCAAATCCTTGAACTGTGATTATATTCACTATACCCTTTCTTGTAATCCAAACGCACTGTTTTCAACATTTTATAACTTGATGTGGGGAGAAGCTCATAGATTAATAGTATCATATATCTACCAAATGCCATGTGCTAAGGATACATGATTATAAACCCTTTCTGTGACCTGAAATGGATATAAGCTGGTGATGTTCATAAACCCAAGAAAACTGTGACTACAAAAACTGTGATATAGGAGTTAATAAGACAAATTCACCTAAAGTTAATTCTCACAGAATCAGATTTGAAGATCCTCAGAATTCAAATCTCTTGCCTTAAATTCTGTGACTATCAATAGGCAGGAGTTTTCTGGCAGGTATAGCTTGATGGTTTGTCATTGCGTAGCCTTAATGTTAACAACACGACAATGATTTTAAAAGTAACAGATAGATAATATAGACATTAATTAAATCAGCCAGACATAAAACAGAGATAAGAGCCAGGAGTTCTCTATGAGGTTCAGACTGAAAGGAAACCATCTCCACTACCCCAAACAATTTGTCAAAACAACACGCTGTCAATCATTCACTGAAAAAATAAGCACACACACAAAAAAACTGGTCCCGATATGGTCTATGTCTGAAAAGAATGAGACTGATACCAGCTATAAATTGATGTGAGGCAGCTTGAACACCTACATAGTACAACCAGAATGCATTGGCTTTCATGCAGCATCCTTAAAATCCAAATTCTAGATCCTGTCATTCATAGTCCTCTGATAAGCTTTCAGCTCCATTTCTCAGTTCCTTCCTCCTACCCACTAGTAACTTTCAGCTTTCACTGCACTTAGAAACCTTATCCAATTGTACCACATTTGTTAACCTGCTGCTTTGCCAACTTACCTGGAAGATCCTTAAAGATAGAAACTCTATCCTTATTTTTTCAACTTGGTTCATAGAGGAATCAGTAGTACTTCCATATGTTGGCCCTGGGGTCTTAAACAATTGTTTTTGTGTGGAAGGAAGGAAGAAAGGAGTGAGGGAGGGAAGGAGGAAAGATGGCAATACTATCCTTTACCCTTTGAAATGGTGTACCATGAAGCATTGCTATTAAGGCTCTCACTCAGTTGACAGATAAAAAAACTCAATCTTTGCAGCTTCAGTCTTACATGGCAGGGACAACATTGACTCACTCTCTTCCTTCTAAATCACTTTAGGTACATCCATACCTTGCACTTCTACCCCTTCTTAGCCATAGGGACCGCTACTTTTTCCCCCATCTCAGTCTAGATATAAAATAGCTGTTTTCTTGTCTTACATATTCTTGCAGCATAACTAATTTTTCCTGTGGGTTCACATTTGTCTCATCTCAAATCTTTCTAGAGCCTTCACGCCACTTACCTCAGGCCAACCTTATCAAGTCTACCCTTTGTCATGAACATCTTTCTTAGTTGTCTCCCCTGGAGAGGGGAATTAGCAAGGTACTTTCACCTTAGTAAATCCATGGACGTGGAGATTATGGATAGTCCCTACAAACTTCAATGTTAGGGGCTCAATCATTCCTTCTTGACCGTAGGATTCTGTCATTATCAATTTCCTGGTTTTGGTCATGTACTATAGTTATGTAAGATGCTACCTTTGAGAGAAACTGATTGATAGGTTTGACTACTATGGGGCCTGTCTACTCTTTTAGAAACTTCTTATGAGCCTATAAATAATTCGAAAAAAAATCTATGGCGACCAAATATGTCAAATAGGGAAAAAAAACCCAAACCTCATGCATATACCAGTTTATTTTTCAAGGAAGAGAGTCAGATCTCTCCTTTATTTCTTAAAATAGAATTTGGTCCACAAAATTTTATAAACACAGATAAAACTACTTATAACTATTACTTGAGTGTTAGTACTTCTTTCCCCCACTATATTACATATTGTTTTGTGGGTTGTCATTTGTTATTACCTGTATCTACTTTTGCAACTAAGTAGGAAAGCCGGGAAGAGAGAGATTATTTTAAGAATTGAGAGTAGAGGAAACCAGGAGTAGAAATCCCCTTGGCTGTCTATCTCAGGGTGAAACACCTAAAGTACAGTCTAACATTTTTTTACTACAAGAACTAACCTCATGCTAGCAATTCTCCTATACTTCATAATGCTAACCAAATTATCTCTCTCGTTTCTTAAAGTGCGTCTCAGGATATCTTTTTTTCTAATAACATAAGCCTTGGTTTAGGAGTAGTAACGAAAGTAGAGAGAAAAAAAGTACTTACTTTTGGCACTAGCCACAGAACCCTCATCTTGGCATAAGATTGGGGAAAGAATCCCACCCTTTCTCCCTCATTTATGGAAACTAAATCATTGTCTTCCCTAAGAGAGAAAGAAATAATGTCTAAGATAATCTCCCTTCTCCTTCAAAACTTTCTTCTCCTCCCTTCGCTCCCTCCTTGTCCTCTCTTCCCTTCTCTCTCTTCTCCTCTCTTTTCATTTATCCTTTCTCATTCCCTCAACAAATAATCAGTGAGTACAGAATATGCAATCATCAAACCAGGTGAAATGTGCTGAGAAAAATGAAACCAATGAGCTACATCCCCTTTTCTATGAGTGGGGAGTTTAATATTAGAGACAGAGATTATTCCTTTCAAGGAAAAGAGGCAAAGGAAGCTAGCTTCTCTGGAGGATCTTGTTTTTAAGAGTAATTTGCCAACATTCAGAAAGTGTCTTGGACATCAATTTACCTTGAGGTCAATTTTCTAAACTCCAATTCATCTTCATCTGCAGGCTTAGATAGTAGGAAGGTTACTAAGATATGAGATTCTAAAAAAATTCAATTTTACTCACCAGACATTGGATAAGAAAATAAGTGCATATTTTATTTTGTTTTTGCATTGTCATGTCCAGTGGATAATTCTAAAAGTATGTGATTTTTAAATATCAAAGCAATTGCATGCACATATTAAAAATATGAATCGGCTGTAAAAGAGAAAGCAGAAGCTTTCTTTCCCCACGTCTCTTCATCAACCCTCTAGGGTACATTCCCAAAGGCAAGAACTTCTAATAAGGTTAGCACTTTCTTCCAGAAAGTGCTATACTGTATTTCTAAATATTCATTCATTACTACTTCTGATTGCTGATTCCCAGATATTATTGATTTCTTTCTTTGTGAACATCAAGATTTCCAACATGAGCAAACTGTTTCCCCAATCTTGGACTAAGATGAGGGCTCTATGGTTCTCAGGGACTATAAGTGCTTCTCTGGAACACATGCAGGTTGTTCCTGCTTTGAGGCTTGTGCAGGTTAGACACACATTCCTTTGATGGGGGCATTATGTTAGCAGGTTCAAACATACAAGCAGCCTTTTCCAGCTGGAGTTGTGCAGGGAGGCTCAGGTCTCCCAGAATGCAGACTGACTTTGCAAATGCAATAATAATTTGAAAAGATGGAAAACTCTGGTAGTCCAAGGATAGCTTGGGGATCCTGCTGAAGGAGGATGTGAGTAGGTGGTAGTGGGTGAAATAGAAGAAAGGACATCTGCAGAGGCCCTTGCACAGCTCGAGAAGGGAAACTGAGAAACAGTCACTCTCAGGCATAAGACCTTAATATACGATAACAAGCTGTGGGGTGGACGAATGTCGGTTAGCAATTTGGCAAAGACGTATGTTGATCCTTGCATCAGATTCAACAACGAAGAAAGAAAAATATAAAACTTTCAGATAGAGTTAATATTTCAATAAAAGTAACCACCAAAGTACAAGAAAGTTGAACATTTATCAAGTTGCTGAAACAGAGGACTTTGAGTGGATACAATCACAAAAATAAGAGCGATTCATTGTCTATTAAAAAAGTCTTTGATTTAAAAACGTTAAAAAGAAATATAGGAAAATGTTCTAAGTAAAGATGACAAACCGAAGGTCTATTAAACCATTGCAACCATTAGTTTGATTTTGAAAGCTAAAACAGAAAAATAAAAATCACAAGGAAACAAAATGGCTTTTAAAACATATGGGGAAATGTTCAACATTACTAGTAATCAAAAGAAAAGCAAATTCTAATGACAATACTATTTTCAGTTTGCAAATATGTAACATTTCCCCCCCAAAATGAGCATGCCCAAATTGGTGGGGGTGTGGTAGAATCAATATTCTCATGCACTGCTGTATGCAAAGCGTTTGTACAACCCTTTAGAAAAATTTGACAATGTATAGCAACAGACTTAAAAATATCCATGCTTCTCAAGACATTTTGTATTGAAAAAAAATTAATCTGCCATAGTGGTGTTATTTATAATAATGGAAAGAAGAGTGTAATCTAAATGTTTGACCAGAGGAGGAATGGTTAAGCAAATGATATAATTTATTTGAGTGCTTATGATAAGCCAGTAGCAATGGGTTCTGCCAACCTGAGACTTCTCTGCTCTATCTCCTCTATCTTATCTTTACCAGCTAATGAAAGCAGTGATCTTTTTACCGGAAAAATATATATGCACATATGTTTGATATAATTACAGGGAAGTCTGTAAAATTGAACTAATGGAGTCCTTCAGGGTGGTTGTGACAATTTGGCTAGGTATTTGGTACATTTCCCTTTGGAATACTTTTCTTGTTTCTCAGTCTTTTTCTGTCTAGCAGCTGCCACTGTTTTATTGGGATTGGCATAAAGGCTCAAAGGATTCCTGTGTCCAAAGAGTTCCATCAGGAAAGCATTAGAAGAGAGAAAAGTTTCCAAAGGATTTGGGTTCCAGGGAAGATGAAGCAGAATGCAACTGCTGTACAAATTAACTTGTGGGGTCTTCTAGGACCACACAGACCATACTACCCCATCCCTCTGCTCCTCTCCTGAAACACTCAATTCTATTAGTACCAATAGAATAGAATTTCACGTTTTTGTGATAGATACTGGGGGTGAAGGGGGGGATTAGGGAGATGTTTGGGTGGTCGAGACGAATAAACCATGCTTTATGTCGAACAAAAACTTCTTGAGAATCTCACGCTGTGCTAGATGCTTAGTGGCACACAATGTTCTCCATGTATAGGAGAAAATAAAGGAGACTCTTTTTGTGGTGTATTGATTCCTTCAGCAATGTGAACATGTGGGCACAATTTCTTGTGATTTTTCTTTCCTAATGAGTTGAAATGTCTTCATATTAATCTGTTATTTTTTCCAGAAAAATTAGCATGCAACCAGAATAAAAGAAATTCTTGGAGAAAACTACCTTCACTAACTTTGTGACACATCCAGCAAGTATTTGCTGTAAAGTAAGTAAAAGAGTATAACTGGTATTGTGTTAGTTGGACTGGTATTGGACACGCAATACCAGTTATACTCTTACTTATTACCAGTTATAAGTGTAGATTTCTGTGTCTGTAATGAACAAATGTAGAAGTTAATACCTGGTCTCAGTCCACAGAAAGCAATGATCAAATGATGGTAGGTTAAAAAAATAACTGTAACACGGAGTTGAGAGAGCTTTCCAGTAATACATGGAATTATTATGTGCAGAGGAAAGAGAGGAGAGTCTTTTCAGAAAGAGGAATCAAGAGTTTTCTTTAGGAAGTGATGAATTTAAACTGATCCTTGAGAGAAGAATAGATGTCGAGATTTGAAAGCAAAACATTGTAGGGTTTTTGCATCATACACGCATGCTCTTAGACTATATAACTTGTCTTTGAAGGGAGAGAGTCCTGGATTAAATCCAGTTCAGGCAGTTACCAGGTGTGTATGTTGGAGATGCTAGTCAATGTCTCAGCCTCACTTTTAGTTTATGTAAACTGGACAAAGCAGTACTTACCCTACAGGGCTTATACAGGATGAATTCTTTTCCACATTTCTAGGTGTGTTCAGAGAGTACATATCCTAAGATGGAGCTCCTTTCTCCTCTTAAAAGTATGTCTCTGTGTAGCAAGCTCTTCTGTCTGGATTCACTGGTTCTCTTGAAAAATTTCCTTACCTTCTGTGTACCTTAGTTTTCTCATCTAACAAATGAAGTTGGTAAACAAAAAAATGGATTTCAGTAATGTTTTATGAGTGCTTCAGGCAGGAAAAAACCACTATTGTGGTGCCCTGGGGTAATATATTGCAAGTAATATGAATAAAGGTAAGGAATAAAGAAGGGAATGGCTAAAATAAAGTGGCACAAGTAGGTGGGAATCTGTGACTCGAAGAGATTATATAACTTTCCCAAGACCATATATCTTATAAATAGAAAATCTGAGACATTCCAAGGTCCTGAGCAAATTCTATGCTCCCGTATAATCTCCATAGTGAAAATATAATCTCTTTGGTGAAACCTGACCTCTAGAAAGTCCCCTTAATAGCAAGACTGACATTTGCCAAAAGAGATTTTGTTTAAAGGCAATAGAATGAGACCCTGAGAGGCTGACCCAATTATCAACGTGCTACCTGCCACAGAGAATTTAAAACAAACCACACTGGACAGAAGTGTTTTTTGGGTTCTGATAAAGGCTAAAATGGAATAATGCTCTGCCTTATTCACCGGGCTCCAATAGAATCCAACTGCTTATTTGAAAAAAAAAAGTTTGTCTTTAATTTACATTTTCCCAGATGGTGAGGGTCAGCAGGACTGAGACAAAGCATAAGACTGTGTGGTATTGGGCTGATGTGTTGCTCAAAGTTGTAAGATTCTCCAGACCTATATAAGGGTATAAGGACACTATTTCAACTCTTTTGTACAAGGCAAAGTAGACTTAGAAACTTCCTTAATGACTCTTAAGAGAGGAATGAAAAGAGGAAAATGAAGAAGGTGGAATGAGGTTTGTAAGACTATATTTACAATTAAATTGCATTTTAAGGGAATATGGAAATCCTTATTTGGCGGGTAAGCAAAGTGGAGAGAAGTCAGCAAATTGTAGTCAAAAAAGTGCATAGACAGTGAAGACAACTTGAGTTGAAATGCTGGATCCACGATTATTGGCTGTAAGACTTTGACCAATTAACCTAGCTGAGGACCTTTTTCTGAAAATAAGGAAAATAATACACACATTATGGAGTGATTGCACAGATTGTGACACAGAAATCACTGAACATGGTTTTTTCCGTCTATTATCAAGAAATTACATAATAAACAGGAAATATGGAGATAGTTAAAGTACATTGGAGTCATAAAAATAGCCTGTACTTAACAGTAAAGTGGTTATCATTGGTGTCATCCAAAGAGTCTCCCTTTAAGAGGAAATTATTGTTGCGCCATTGAAGTTAGCATACCTCAAACAGTTGTCTGGAGCCTCTGTTGGAGAATATTTTCTTGGGTTTTAAATATTTAATAGAACATACTGACTATTGAAAAAGGGAAGTGGGAGGGTGATTTTTGGAGCTCAGTGTGTATGCCCCAAGTCTGACACCCAAATAAAATGCTATGATGGGGAATTCACATTTGGACAACCTTGACCAGGCCAACTTCAGAAGCAGTGGATCAAAGAATCAGTGATCTTGTAACTGTAACATCAGTAGAGAGAGAAGGGACAAACATTATCTGTTGGATTCTGTAAAACAGTGATTCTAATTTTTTTGAGTCAGAGTCTCAATCTGCCACCAAGGCTGGAAGGCAGTGGTATGCACAGGGCCACCGCAGACTATAACTGCTGAATTCAGGCAATCCTTCTACTTCAGGTTGCCAAGTGAACTACAGGCATGCGCCATCATGCCTAGCTAATTTTTTGATTTATGTAGAGACCAAGGTCTTGCCATGTTGCCCAGGCTGGTTTTTAACCTCTGAGCTCAGGCAGTCTTCTCATCTCAGCTTCCCAAAATGCTGGGATTAAAGGTGTAAGCCACTATGCCTGGCTATAGACTCATGGGTTGTAGAATCAACTGGAAAGCTCTGAAAACAAGCAAGTACCTTATTTCTACTCTAAGACCATTAAATCAAAATCATCATGTGAAACCAGGCTTGAGAACCACAGATGTAGACCAATTTAAAAATGCATTTAAGTTGTTTTCAGTTTGAGGCTATTATAAATGATGTTGTTATGGCTATCCATGCACACTTCTGTGTGGACAATAGTAAATAGACAAAATGTGGTGTATTACTCAATGGAATACTCTTCAACAATAAAAAGAAATAAACTACTAACACACAGCACATCCTGGATGAATCTCAATTACGTTATGTAAAGTGAAAAGTAAAGATGACACAGCAGTCACATATTGCATAATTCTATGTATATAAAATGTCTGGAAATGGTATTAGCAGAAAGTAGATTAGTGGTTTTCCAGAGCTGGGAGTGGAAATGGTGATTAACTAAAAAATGGAATGAGAGATATAGGATTTGTGCATAAAAATATTTTAAAACATTTATGATTGTGGTTGTGTCACTTGGTAAAATTACTAAAACAACATGTGAAAAACATCTCAATAAAGTTTCTAAAAGGAATGAAGTGTTAGGTAGAAGCAATGGGGGGGATCACACATGGTTGAAAAACGGTTATTTTTCCTGGTTCAGCGGGACATTTTACAAAGACCTCTCACTTTCACCTACTCTCCCCCATGTAGACTTCGTAAAACCCTAGATCTTTCTGGGGAACTTAATGGGGAAACCTAAGCGGGATCTATCAGATTTTTAACCAATTTTATAGGTGAGAACTCAAAGATTTCTTGGAAATATAAAAGAAAAATTTGTAGAGCAGCTGATACCAGTTATGGGGGGATTGAGTCAAATATACACATATTGGCAATCAGAATATGTTTTAAAAATATTAGGCTCCCTTTTCTCTACCGAAGGAAAGTCTGTCTTTCTCTTCTTTAAGATCTACTCCCACTCCATTGTTTACCACCAGAACTATAGATGTATTGATTGGAATTTTCATTTTCTCTACAACCTTTAGACTTTCCCTTTTGACTTGATTCATTGAAATTCATTCTCTCTCTCCACCCCCCGCCACTGTTATTTGGTTCTTTAAGCTCTCAGGACAACTGGGGTTATTGCGTCCTCTCATTTTCCTGAACTTGTGAAGTCACAGAATCACGGCAGTGAGGGTGATGTGCCCAAGCCTCCAGTGGATTAGTCAGGATTGGTATTTGTCATTGCATCTCACTGGCTTAGCCTATCAGCTGTGAAACCACATGGGATCAAAGTTGACAGAAGTACTATATATGGACAAGTTGCTTAACTTCCTAGACGCTCTCTCCATCTGTTCTGAAAATTCAATGTGATTATTTTTACAAAGGGGAACCAGGACCAAGTACTAAGTAGAGCTCAATGAATTCTCATTCTCTCCTTCAAACCTCAGAAAACTAAAACTTCCTAAGATTATCATGAATTGTCAAAGTCCATGATATCTGTGTGTCTGGGACCAGAAAGGAGTTTCAAATATGACAGCATCCAGGGCCATCAGAGCATCAGTTTTCAGTTGGTTGGAACTGAAAATACCAATGTTGAAAGTAAGTCTAGATTCTCCCATAGTGACTGTTTTAAAAGAGAATCACTATTGTGTGACCTTGAAAAAGCCACTTACCTTCTTTAATTTTTCCATCTAGTCAAAAATATTTGCCATTGGTTTGCTTACCATTTAAGCACCATAAAAGCAAAACATAAGTAATTAGATTTATTTATTATTTACTAAACCACTCCAGAGTTGGGGCACCTAGCAGAAGGGGGATGATGAACTTATCTTGTATTGCCACTTTTATTCATCAATGTTTTTACTTTGATGTCTTGGCTTTCACTCTCTCTACATGAATCCACTTTGATGTTCTGGGTAAATTTCCACATGCTATACACAAGATTGTTCTGCTTTGATTACTTATATATGTTTAGGAAATAGACTTAATATTGCTAATATGCTCTGAAAAAAAAGTTTTCTTTTCCTTTCTAATCAGTTGACATGCCTTCAAGAGATTACCCACTCAGTTTCAGATACAAAGTTTACATGGTTTTTATTTTAAATTTTAATTAATTATTGCAGTCTCTAGCAGCTGTGCAGTGAAGTGGTCGCTAATTCCCCATGGTAGAGATAATGTGAGTAGACATAAGGGACCCAAATTACTACTGGCTGACCCTGAAAAGAGGGAGGAGAAATCTCCGATTATGTCAAGTGTCCCAAATTCCATGACATGCTGACTCTGTGTGGAATAAAAATGCTCGAAAAAATATTTCGTGTTGCCACTTAGCAATGAGGGCTATCTTTTTAAGGAAATCTGTGAAATCAAACATGTTTCAGGGAGGACTCACTAATTCCCTACAGTAGCTAATTCCCTCAGCCAATGCTGAGACTTCAGTTTATCAGCCTTGTCAAGCACAAATTCCCAGGGTCCACTGAAATTGTGATCCAGCAACCATTTTGAGTTGAGTTTATGGTTATTTGAGGCAGTAGGCCTTCTGTCATTCACTATCAAGTCTAATTCTTCATTGATGACAAAGCATGCAGACATCCTCTATTCACAAGGCATTTGAGCCCAGCTCTAACTTTTACCAGCTGTGTGAGATGATAATAAAAATAATAATAATAATCCCTACCTCACATGCGTGATCACTGTCGTTAGATGTGGTGTGATGTTATGTTCTGTGAGTTCTTTAACCCACCGCAGAAAAGAATTTCAGAGTGGATCCAGTATAGTTTTAAGAAATTTATTATAGAGAGAAAAGAAGGCATGCCCAGTGGACATGGGTTTGTTAAGAAAAAGAATGTTCCTTTGCCTTTGACAAGAAGCTTGCTATACCTCTGCTATGATTAGTATGCGAACCATGAACTAAAGATTGGCCTGCAAATATCTGGTCCTGTGTTTCCATTACCATCTATTTATCTTTGTTGAACCAAGAGGGCAGGCATATTTTGCTTTTGACAGGAAACTTGATAGAGTTTTACAGTGATTGTTACACTAATCATGAACTAAAAGGTGGGATTACTATTTGTCCACTTTTGATGGACTTTCCCTTACAATTATTCTGTTAACCACGAACTAAAAATGTGAGCTGCACTGGTAAGTCCACACTTCAGCCCTCAGAGTGGTCAGACCTGTGAAAAAAGTCTGAATGCTTGTCCTGTTTTAAAACTACTTACAAGAAACATCTATTTTAAAACCCCTAATACTGTGACTAGTTAGTCTTTTAACATATATAGTTTCTTTTTTTAAAACAAGGTTACCCATACTATTTTTAAGGTTTTTAAAATATGTATTTCCACGTAATTATGATTACATTGCATATCTACTTTTGTCCGGTTGAAGACTGTATTCTGTCTGAATGTCAGACATTTTTCTATTGCTTTAGCAGATGTCAAAGAATAGGTCAGATTTCTTTTTATGTAAACTTTTCATTTCTTTTCTCCTTAATATTTAGCATCTTTTGTTTGATCATAAGGCATTGTTATATAAGTAATTTTTAAATGATGTTTGCATGTATATTTAGGAGTACTTTTGAACTATGTGTTTGAAGTATCTTTATATACACTAAACATCAACATTGTGCTGGACAAATAAAACATGTTAGGAGCTACTTCTTCTGTCTCTATTTTCTGAAAGAGTTCTTGTACGTGTGAATTTTTACACACATTTTTCATTTTCTCTGTGAATGTTTTTGATAGAAAATTATTTACAAATTTTTCTTCTTTCTTTTTCATGTCTTACTGAACCCTCTTTTATTTCTGATTTTGTTAATTTTCCTTCTCTTTTTTTCTAGGTTCTTTTTAGCTAGGTATTCATCAATTTTGTTGATATTTTTGAAGATGCAACTTTTGGTTTTGCTAATTTACTCTTTTTGAATTACCCATGTAATGGATTTCTGTACTTTTTATTCCTTTCCCTTGTACTTTGGTTTCTTTTTCTACCTTCTTAAGGAGCAATCTGTTTTATTGATTTCATCCCTTCCTTTTCTAACATAAGTTCTCAAAGCTATAAATTTCCTTGTAGAGTACTTTAGCAAATACATTTTGATATATTGTATTTTTACTTTCGTTTAATTTTAAATATTTAAAATTTTCCTTGTGTTCTTATACCTTTGGATTTTAAAGAAGCATTTTGTTCAATTTCCAAGTAGTTCCAAGATGTCTTACAGCTAATTTCAAATTTGATCTTATTGTGGTAAGAAAATATTCTATGATTTTAATTATTTCAATTATGGATCAGCATATAATCTATTTTTGTGAATGTTTTAATCATTTGAAAATAATATGCATTCTTCAATTGGTCTATAAATATCAATTAGGTCTAGGTGGTTGATAGTATTGTTTATAGTTCAGATAGTCTCTATATCTTTACTTAAATTATCTATGATTGTGGAATTGCCTGTTTCTCCTTTTAATCATGTCAGTATTTAGATCATTTGTTTTGGAGGTTTTATTATTTTTTATTCAGTCAGTGTTTAAGAAAATTATGAGAAAAATAAAACAGCTTTCTATGTTTACTAATTTGTTTACCAGTGCTCATTATTCTTTTCTGTACAGCTGTTTCTATGATATTTTCTTTCATTTCTTCTAATGAATGCTGGCTGGTAATGTATTCCTTCAGACTTAATTTAGTTAAAAATGCCTATATCTTACCCTTGATTTTAAAATCTATTTTTGATGTATATATTTTCATTTACATTTTTATTTATGTTTTTATTTTTAGCATGTCGTTTTTATTTCTTCAATATATTAAGGATATTGTCCTACTGTTTCTGGTCTCCAATTTTTCTGTTGAGAAGTCAGTGAATTTAAATCCTCGTTTCCCCAAATTTTATGCATTTTTATTTAATTTAAAAGTTTTTATATTTTATTTTGTTTTCCACAGTTTGAATGGAAAGTGTGTGGTGTATTTATGTGTAAACTTCTTGAATTATAACTCATTGTTTTGTTTCCAATCACAATTTTGTGAAATACATAGCAATTTTTTTAAGTAAATATTTTTCTGTTTTCATATTACTCTCTTTTCTTTTGAGAACTTCAGTCATATGTATGTCAGAGCATTTGATTTTTGTCCCATAGGACCTTGGGATTCTGTTAATTTTTCTTTGTTTTTTATGACATAACTTCCAATTATGTCTTCAAAACCACTGAATTGTTCTTTTGTGTATCCAGTGTTGCTAAATTTTCAGGTATTGGACTTTTAATTACTATACTTTTAAGTTACAGGCTTTTAATTTTTTCTTGCAGTGTCCTTTTAACCAGTGAAATGTCTTATCTGTGCATTCATTGTTTGTATTTTAAATATTTAAAGTAGCTATTTGAAAATCTTTGTTTAACCCAACATTTAGACCTGCTCAAGATTTGTTTATATTAACAACTTGATTTTTCTTTACTATAGCTCACTTTTTCTTGTTTCTTTGTATATCTATTAAGGCTGACTACTGTTCAACTACTGTATGATGACCGTGAACTTGTGTAAGTTAGGTTTTACATTTTGCAAGTGTAAATTCTATGAAAAAGTGCTTATTGTTCCTCTCTTAGCTGACTTCAACCTCCTAATTCTGTATTTCCTGAAACTTTTATCTGGGTCCTTTAGTCTTCAGTAAGGCAGGCCAAAGATAGATCTCACTTTAAGTTGTGTCTTCATCCAAAAATAAGGACATTCTTGTGCCTTAGTTAGATTTCAGGGATGTCAAGGGTGTGTTAACAAGATCTCTCCATTCTAGCACTAGAGTTCTAATTTCTCTTGACACTCTTCTTATTCAATTATATGGGATGTACTTAATTCTGATTTGTACACCTCACCTTTATAATAAAAAATATAAAATTTATAAAATATATATACAACATAAAATATATATAACCATATATAATACATATTTTATATATTATATATGAAATATTGGTTTGCATATTTTGTCTACTTTGATAGTGATTGACAGTAGGGAGAATAGCCCATACTAGTACCAGTTACTCTGTCATGGCCAAAATGAGAAATTAGCACTTTCATTTACTATCTGGAATTCAAATAATGTCTCTAGGATTTACTTAGATCTTACGTTTGTGTTTTTTACTACTGCATTTAAAATAGTGTCTGACACAGATGATCAATAATAAAATATCCCTGCTGATTACCTGGCTAGACTTTTCTTCAACACAGAAAAATATGGTTACTTATTAAATAATATCTCTTTATTCTTTCTGGAACTTTAACTAAACAGATGGATCTTCTGACTATATCTGTTACATTTACTCCATTACACAGGGTTTGACTTTTTCACCAAATAAGATAAAATTTCTCAGCTAAGTAGCCCAGTCCAGTTTTTAATATGCATTGGCATCCAATTTTTATACAAACCCGCCTTTAAATGTTAGTTTTTGGTTTGGAAATCATAGTTTAAAATTTTGTTTTTGAGAGTTTTTGAGAGTTTTTGGTTCATTTCCTTAGCAGCCTGTTATCTAATTGATGTTATAATTCAATGTTTACTTTGGTTATTGTGTTAAATGTTTCCACACTTTATTTTGACATGTTTTATCTTGAATATGTGATCTCCTTTTCTTTCCTGGAAACTGTGTTGCGTGACACACAGTCTACTTCTCTGACCATAGATTTCACCTTGGGAAACTTCTTTGTCATAGTTTCTGGATCGGAGATCTGTACATACATATGTCAGACAAGGCCATGGCCAGGTTTAACTGCTAGGTTTTTTAATTACTCATCCTGCTGACAACCAACGACTCCATTGTTCCTTAACCCTTTTTTCTTTTCCTTTTTTTTGATAAAGCAGGATTTATTTACTTATTTTTCCTTTTTTAATTATAAAGATGCATGGTGCAATTCAGGGTTTAGGTACACAAACGTTGATTATTTAGGTACCCTTGTTGATAAGGATGCCCCTCCCTCCCCTAGCAGTTTCCTTCAACTGCCAATCCCACCCCCCTCCCCTGAATACCACTACTGCCAATCCCTTTCTTATAGTTTTATAATTGTTCATGGTCCTCTTATGAGTGAGACCATATGGTACTATGTTCTTTGTTTCTGTGATAGATCATTGGGTATGATTGACTCTAAGTCCAACCAAGTGACTGCAAAGTTCATGCTTGCCCTTCTTTATGGTTGCATACTATTCCATTGTGTATGACAATGTAGCACATTTTTTAAATCGTCCAGCTTTGATGGGCAACATGGTTATTTCCGTGTTTTTGCTATTGTGAATAGAGCTACAACAAACATTTGTGCAGGTATCTTTTTTTGTAGAATGATTTGAGTCCCTCCGTGTATATTCCCAATAGAGGACTTGAGTCCCTCCTTGTATATTCCCAATATGGAAGGTCAATTTCTAGTTATTTAAGATACTGCCACATTGTCTTCCAAAGAGGTTGCACTAGTTTTCATTCCAACCAACAGTGTAGAAGTGTTCCTTTTTCTCCACATCCTCACCAGCATCTGTTGTTGTTTGTTTTATTAATTATGGCCATTCTTACTGGGGTTAGGTGGTATCTCAATGTGGTTTTGATTTGCATTTCTCTGATGATGAGTGAGGCTGAGAAATTTGTCCTGTGTCTGTTAGAAAAGCAGGATTTATTAAGAGGACAGAAAAGCTCCCACAGTGGGAGGATGCTTGAGGGGTTTGCCCAGCCTATTTTCATTATCAATCATTCCCACTCCTTTTCTCTTTCATTATAGTCTATTGGTGCTCCTTCTTCCATGTTTCCATTTCTGCTATGGGTTGTTTTATATATGTATATTTTTATTCTACCATTTTATTCATGTGCTTTAAACCAAAATCTCACATGGGTTTAGTCATCACTGTATCCCATTTTCTTTCTTTTTTTTAGTTGGCGTCTCCCTCTGTCACCCAGACTGGAATGAAGTGGCCGCTCCCGGCCACTGCAGCCTTGACCTGCGGGGCTCTGGCGATCCTTCCATTTCAGCCTTCCAAGTACCTGGAACGACAGGCGTGTGCTACCACGCCAAGCTAATTTTTTATTTATTGTAGAGATGAGGTCTCGCCAAGTTGCCCAGGCGGGTCTCGAACCCATGGGCTCAGACAATCCACTCACCTCGGCTTCCCAAAGCACTGGGATTACAGGCTGAGCCACCGGTCCCTGCATATCCAAACATTTTCATTGTCATTGTTTATTAATAGTGTAAAATAGCAGTCAAAAACACAGATAAAACAGACATATCTATCTGAGTGAGCCCCTTGTCTGGGTAAAACAGTTTGCTCATTTCACAGTAATTAGAAAAAATATATATTAAGGAAAAGACTATCAAGAAGGAACATGTTATCTGCAAAATTTATTTGAATGTGTGTTTATCTCTAGAAGATAATTATTGATAAATAAAATCTTCACTTGCATATCAAAAGTATACCAGGACAGTAGACATTGATGGATAAAATGAATTTTCAAAGAAGGTTATCAAGTTAGCCTCGAGCCAGAATAAACTTCTTTATCATATATAAAGTCATAATAAATAATACTTCTTAGAGGCCTTACAAAGACTCCCAGTAAAAAAAGTTACACTGTGGTGATTTTGTTTTTATTTTTATTTTTTAAGAGCTGAGCTGAATGAATTATTACCACCATACAGCTAGTGAGGTTATGTGTTTGTATATTTTTGATATTTTTTTCACTCATTACTTCATTGATTTACTCATTAAACAAGTACTTAAGAGTATTTTAAAAAGACAAATGTCATTAAGGAACTCATAGTCTAATAAAAAAGGGAGAATGTAAGAACATAATTTACAATGCTGTAAAGTGGTCCTGCAATGATTCATAACATGGTCTATGATATCCCATAAGAACCTAATTAAATTTTAGGGGAAAGGAAGCCTTCCCAGAAAAAGACAAACTAATCTGACACCAGAAGGAAGAGAAGGAGTTAATCAGAAAAGAGCAATGGAAAAGATTTTTAAGACACAAAAAACCGGACTTTCAAATATTGTCATTAGTGAGCATGCAATGGCTCAAGAGATGCAGTCATTCCTAGTGGCTAAAATAAAGTGTGTGAAGAGAAGGAGTAAGAAATATTGCTGAAAAGGTAAGCAGGATTTTGTATGTGTGTGCCATTTCAGGCAGAGGAATAGCATAATCTAGGGTGTAGAATAGATTACAGAAAGTGGAGCAAGGATCATAGAGACCACTTAGGAGAGTGTTGCAGAACTTCAGCTGAGCAATGACGGACATTTTCACTAAGGTGCTGTCAGCAAAATTAAGATAAATGGAGGCGTTCTAGAATGGCTTGGTGGTATAATAATATTTAGTAAATGCACCCAAGAGTAAGGGAGAGGGATGTATGCTGACGCACCTTAGCTGATCAGTGAATACAGGTCCTTTCACAAAGAAAAGTATGAATGGAAGTAATGATGGAGGAGGATCTTGGAAGAAAATGTGCTTGGTTTTGGACTTCTGTGTGGAATTATTTCATGGCAGAAGGGTCTAATATGCAGCTTATATGAGAAATCTGACCAGATTATATCTGGGGGTCAATGTGAATTATAATTGAAAACATGAAAATAATCTTTAAAAAAAACTCATTAAAGAGTATAAAGAGATAAACTATCAGAGAGCTAAAACTATATTAGGTTGACTAATAACAAATTGACTAATAGCAAAATATCATAGATTAGTGGGCTTAAACATCAAAAACTGTTTTCTTACAGTTCTGGGGGCAGGAAGTCCAAGATCTGGGTGCCAGCATTGTTGGGTTCTGGAGAATATCTTCTTCCTGGCTTGTAGCAGGTTGCTTTCTTATTGTTTTCACATAGGAGAGAGAGAGAGACGACACAGAGAGTGATGACAGAGAGAGAGGATGAGTTTTTTCTTCTTACAAATCCTACCGGACTAGGGCTCCACCCTTATGAACTCATTTGCAGGTCACTTTTTCAGTATTTTCACATAGGAGAGTGACAACAGACAGACGACAGAAAGGAAGAGGTATCTATTATCTTCTCCTCTTCTTAGAAGGCCACAATCCTACTAGACTAGGACTCCACCCTTATGAACTCATTTAACCTTAATCACTTCCTTAAAGGCACATGGGGGTAGTTCAGGATTTAACATGAATTTTGGGAGTACACAATTCAGTCCATAGCCATTGGTATCATCAGCTGATGAAAACACACCTTTAGGAGATGTGGAATGGAGGTCAGTAGGATTTTGTATACATAGCTGCAGATGAGTAAAGGAAGATGAAATGTGTCCATTGGTATTACAATATTCACAAAGGAATTAGAGGATGTAGTGTCTGTTTTCCTAGCATGCTTTCCTGTCCCGTTTTTTCCTGGTAGCATGTGTTTCTGTCTTATGTTTATCACATTCCCATGTCCCATGTGCCTCACCACAAGCTGGGCATATGACATTGCTCAGTCAATTCACTTTTCATTTCCTTAGCCATGTTTAATGTTTCTGTGTTGGGCAAATGTCGCAAACCAGATCAATCAGTACTGTCCGACACTTTATTTTTCTGGACCGGGTAGGGAAGCTGGTATCTTGTTTTGGGGATCAGTTCTAGAAAATAATTGGGAGATGCTTGCTGCCATGGACAAAAATTTGGCAGAAAGAAAAAATGAAGTCAACAAATAAAATCAGAAGAAGACAAGATATTAAGAAGGCATCGGGGATGGAGAGAGGACGGGGGGAGAGAGAGAGAGATTATTTATGGATTTTTCTGAAAGCATTGAGTTTCAGGAGGAATCTGCAAGCCCCAAACTTCCAAACTTTTTTTTGTGTGAGCTATTCCAACTTTCTTCCCAGACAAATGATCCCAAAATTCTCTCTTTTGCTTAAGCTAGTTTGAATAATATTTAGACTTTTTAATAATATATGAAGAATTCTCACATGCTGATATCACCAATGGGGAAATAAAAGAATACTATGATTTGAAGTATTGATCAAAGGGGACGAAGTGGAGGAAATATAGATCTGTCATAGGAGAGATTTATTCATTCATTCAACAAACATTTACTGTTCTATTCACTGGAGACTCAGAATGGAACATTAGGTGGTGTGGTATGTTATATGCATAGCTGAATGTGAATATATCTTTAATTATAGAATGCTGAAAACAGAAATATGAAGCCTATTTTTGGCATGAGCTAATCCACTTCTATGGGTATTGTATGTATACAACAATGAAAGGGGGAAACATTTTCATTTACAGACTATAACTGAAGCAGAGCTTCTCCTATAAGTACATTGGTTTGAGCAGTGAAGGTGTAAACAGAATCAGTTTCCTGAATTGAGTCTCCTTCTTATTCTTCCCCTAATAGGGAATTCATTTGCACTGTTAGACAGGAGAAGTGCACAGAGAGTGAAATGGCTTGCCATTGTTAAGGCCTAAGAGGATGGAGGCTGTTTTAAAAACTTTTTGCTTCGAGACCCATCTGGCAACTTGGCGAGACCTCATCTCTACAACAAACCAAAAATTAGCTGGGTGTGGTAGCATGCCTGTAGTTCCAGCTAATTGGAAGGCTGAGGCGAAAGGATCACTGGAGCCCAGCAGGTCGAGGCTGCGGTGGCCGAGAGTGTGCCACTGCACTCCAGTCTGGGTGACGGAATGAGACTCCAACTCAAAAAAAAATAAAATAAAATAAAAAATAAAAACCCTTTGCACTAGGTAACATGGTATCTTGTGTCACTACCAATTAATTAGTCATTAGTTTGTTGTGTTGCCTGTTGGCCAGGATGAATAATCTGAGCATGATTCCAACTAAACCATTAAGGAAAGTTCACAGCAAGATAAGCTGTGAGTGGCAATGTTACCCTTTAGAAGAAGAAGAGCTTACAGAGTGTAATGCTACCCCCTGCCTCCCCCTCGCTTGCTTCCAGCCTGTCATGGTAAAATCCCTGAGCTCCTACGGTGATAAAGAACTGGGAAGGCATGAGTTGGAGTCAAACAATCAGGCATTACTAGGACTTAAAGGGGCCTAGGAGTTTTGCTTTCACCAACTTGCTCATCAGATTGAAGCCCAGAGAAGTCATTTTACTTGCTTATAAATACACAGTGAGTTAGTTAACTGGGCTGAAACTAGAACTCTGTCTTTATATTTATTGTGGTCTCTTTCCTTTACTGTATAACATAATTTTGATCTCACAGTAGCTGTCTTCTGTGGAGGAGGCCCTACCCTATGTTGAATTTGAGCAGGCCACCTGCTTCATCTATCATTCCTTTTTCCAGGACCAGCAACTAGCCTGAGCATTTCTTTCTCAATAGTGGTGGAAAAAGGTGCAGGAAGATTAGCGGCAACATGTGAAGCTTCTTAAGGTTTCAACTCAGGACCAACGTACCTTCAATTATGTTTCATTCAGTTGTCTAGACAAAGTCAGATGGCCAAATCAAGAAAGAAATGTTTCACATATTGTGCTCATAGACTTCCTGGTGTCAGGCAATTTTCACCTGTGGGATCTTCATGCTGTTATGCAAGGCAGTAATTATTACCCTCATGGGTTTACGAAGATCCCAAATTGGTAAATATTGTATCTTCATTCAAGAGCAGAGTTCTTAAACAAAAATACTTACAGAGCTAGGCAGCAATACAATGAGTTGATTTGGGTGGAGGCATAACTAAATGGAAGGTTATGCCCCATTTGGAATAAGGGAGGATGACTGTTGTGAATATAGGTCCAGTGATAATTGCCAACATAGTACAGTAACTAACATTTACAGTTACATTTGAGGTTCTGAAAGCACTGCTTACATTAATTCCAGTCCACCAGAAGGCATTGGAAATTAGAACTGGAACCAAGATGGAGACTGACTTTTGGTTTGCATATCAAGCATGGTGTCAACTGGGACTTTTTCCCTTCTGGTGATTCACTTTCCTGAAAAGGTGGGACAGGTGATGTCTCAGGTGAGATGTAACATTGAAGAAATTTAGGGGTTTAGAGGAAGAAATATTCCAAAGAAGGCTGTAATCAGCCTGTAATCCCGTGCCTTGGGAGGCTGAGGTGAGTGAATTGCCTGAGCCCGCGGGTTTGAGACGCACCTGGGCAACCTGGCAAGACATCTCTACAATAAATAAAAAAATTAGCCAGGGGTGGTAGCACGCACCTGTAGTTCCAGCTACTTGGAAGCCTGACATGGAAGGATTGTCGGAGCCCAGCAGGTCGAGTGGCCACTGCACTCCAGTGTGGGTGAAAGAGTGAGACTTCAACTCAAAAAAAAAAACTAGTGATGAAAAATTTATCACACAATGTACAGAGGAGAAAATCTACAGAGAGAGGTGTGTCAAAGAGAAAGTTTGAAAAGGAGCAACATAGATTTATAGGTGAATTTTTTTCTCTCTCTTTCTTCTAGTGCTTTTCCTTGAATTGTCGAAATCAAAAGGCAAGTCCTCATGGGCCAAGCAATTTTCTCTTGCATCTGTTTCAGGTTATGTATATGCCCATTAGTAAGAGAAGGGAAAAGATTTTTTTCCTGCAACTCTGAAGTGTCCCTTAATCCCCCAGTACTTCTGGTGATCTTCTCAGCACACTCATGCAGCAAAATCAGCCTACTTGTGCTCTCAACAGTGATAACAGATAAATCTTTTTTTTATTAAATGCATTTTCATTCATCATCAATCCCACCTTTTCTTCTGTCAATTTGAAACAAAAAAAAAAATCTGCGACATCCCTCACTTTCCATCTTTTTGGTAGAAACAGATGCTGGAGCCGGGCTCGGTGGCTCAGCCTGTAATCCCGCACCTTTGGGAGGCTGAAGTGAGTGGATTGCCTGAGCCCACGGGTTCAAAACCCGCCTGGGAAGCGAGACCTCATCTCTACAATAAATCAAAAAATCAGACGGGCGTTGGTAGCGCATGCCTGCAATTCCGGCTACTTGGAAGGCTGAGGTGGAAGGATCGCCGGAGCCCAGCAGGTCGAGGCTGCGGTGGCCGGGAGCGGCCACTGCACTCCAGTCTGGGCGACAGAGTGAGACTCCAACTCAAAAAAAAAAAAAAGAAACAGATGCTGGGATTTCTGAAGGTGGGAAAATAAGTGGTTACATTCTCGTTTTTTTTTTAGCACTTTATGTAAAAACTCCTGGCAATATTTACCCATTTGTATTATCTAGAGGGTTATTTGCTGTACCTGCAGTTTTCTGAACAGCACACAAGGAAAAAAGAAAAAATTTTTTTTTTACTGTGTCCAAGAACACTGGAAATGTGGCTGGTATTCTGTATGGAAGGGCCACATTCTGTCCATGGGATGGACGATTTCATTCCAAGAAATGAGGCACATCATGGGACTTGCAAAACAAAAAACAAACCATTCTTCATTATATTGATTTCTTATTAATTTCTCCAATATTATTTTCTTATTACAAATGAAATACATGATCTTGGTAAACATATATTAGAAAATATAAAAGAAATAAAGAGATTCGTGTTTATTTTATCCTCTTGGTGATAACCTCAACAGTTTGATGCCCTATTGTAAATTATACTGTAAGTAAATCTTAATAACTAGATTTGTTTCACTCCGACGGCATCCCCACAGTATTAAAGACTTGAAATGTCTGCATGATGTTCCAACATGCTCAGTAACACTGAAATCTATTCCCTTATTGTTAGGTATTGAGGCCATTTTCTGCTTTCCACTTCTATCATTGTTAGCTTGATGAATATTCGTGTTCATCAGCCTTTTTATTTCATATTATCACCTTTGGCTATTCCTTTGTGTCAAATTGTTGAACCCAAGAGAATGGATGTAAAACTCGACAGTTTTGCCCCATAACTTCTTAGGAAATTGTCACAAACTTAAATTGTAGAACTTTTAAATGCCAAGTTGACGTAAACCTGTAGTTGAGCTTCTTTTTGTCCTTGGGAAAAATACAAAAGAGACGAAAGAATGGAGAATGCTGGCTGTAACTGACATTTCAAATAGACCAGAGATGGTGTCTCTAAGGTGACAGAAATCGAATGGGGCAAGAAAAGTCATACATATATTTAGGGGAAGGGAATCCCAGCAAGGATGTAGCAGATACAAAATCTCTTAAGTGGAAAAATATGTAACTTAGTGGTCTGATTGTTGCCTTTGAGCTTCCTGGTAGTTGGAGCAAGAAGGAGAATTTGTGCTTAATTTAGCTGTAAGTGCTTTCTGAAATTCTTAACTTCAATAGACCTGCTAGGATACAGGGAAATACATTTGGGGGACCAATTCAACTCATGAACACCTGCTGCACTTCATTCAAATATAGAGCTGTGCCTTTCAGTGGGCTTCTTGGTCATGATCTGTCTTTCAGATGGCTCAGAAGTTCAGAACAGATGTAGACTTTGATGGATCCTACTAAGATGGAAAGAATTGATAATGAAACACTGGGAAAAAAATATCAAAGAATCTATTCTTATTAAGATTTATTCATATTACTAGGTATTAGCATCAGTATTATTATTCATACAAATAGTGCTAGCTCATGTACACTAAGAGATTATCTCCCAGACATTGTACTAAAAGCTTCATATAGATTATCTCATTTTAATCGTCACCACAATCATAAGAAGCAGACATTATTATTAGTTTCATTTTTCCGAGGAAGAAATCATGGCTTGGAGAGCTTAACTTCCTTACAATCAATCTGGGAAGTGGTGGAGCTGGAATTTGAACCCAAGTCTATATGATTCTAGGGTTTGAGCTCTTAATTGCCATGCAATATTGTCTTCAAGATTGCCTGGGCGTTTCAGGTCAGTGTGAGCTCTGGCAGAGCCATCCTTTATCTGGTAAAATGCTGATACGCAGCCCTATGGAAGAGTTTATTCAGTTAACTAGCCCTGAGGAAGGCGGACCTGAAATTTCACTCTAACACAGCCCTCCTGCTGAGATCTGGCCTAATTACAGCTTTCAGAGCAACTGAGGACTTCAATCAGAAGGGCACGTGCAGCTCCCCTTCTGCACACCACTGGGTAGGAAACTCCCTGCACAGGGTGTCTGGAGGCCTGTTCCAAGACATGCTTGGGTAAATGAACTGTCTCTTTAGTTCCCCCTCAGAGCTGCAAGAAAAAAGCAAGAACTGATTTGGATGGGGCCACAGAAGGAGCTCCCCAGGACAGCTCCGTGACTTCCTGCTCACACACAAAGTCCAGTTGAGATATCCTTCTGTCCTTATGTGAGCCACCTCTTCCAACAAATGAATATCACTCCCTTATTGCACCAAATATTGATTTGTAGCTAAGGGCATACAAATTTATTTGCCAAATACCCATGAGAACCCTTGTACAGAGAACAGCACTAAATGACTTACCATTTAGAGATATTTATACTCATTTACTCTTCATGATCCTGTGAAGCTGGTGATTTTGATGCCCTTTTATAAACGAAGATGCTGAGGCATAGAGAGGTTATGCAACTTACGTCACACAGCTGGTGAGAAGAGCTCAAATTCAAATGTAGACTGGCTGGCTCAAGTCCATACTCCTAACCTTCTTACAGAAATGGAGTTGAACAGATTATGTTCAAATCATGCCTATGCTACAGCTCTGCTACATGTGCAAGGGCACTTCCATTAACTGTGCCTGTTTTCTCATCTGTGAACCACAGGTGCTCGTTGTATGTACTCGATAGGTTTACAGTAAGGATTGAGAATGCCTGTGAATAATCAGGTAGGAGTGTGGTTTCCCAAGGGGGACCGCATATTCTTTAGATTTACATTCTACCTCCACATCCATCCAACGCCGCCTCTTAAAGCAGTCCAATTGCTTTCCTTCTCCAGAAAAGCAGAGTCGAATTGTAGTTTGATCCAAGCAAAAGAAAGGATGCATAGTGATGGAGGAAAGAGGAATAAAGCCTAGAATTAGCAAGCACTTTCTCTTGTCTCCTTTGTTCTTTTCTCACCAGTTTTCCTGCTCTGCGAGAAGTGCTGACTTCCTAGACCCAGTCCACCCCCGGATTCCATTTTTGAGTGGGTTACTATGATGGAACAAGCTGCAAAGAGAAGCCAGTGTCCCTGGAATAAGAATCCATTTTGGGGGCTTCCCTGCAAATGAAAACCTCCTCCCCCAACCCTAAAACTTGCTCATCCAGGTATGCCTTCCAGGAGAGAAGTCATAGAGGTGTGGACACATCTGTTACCCACCAACGTGCTTTGTCATTTGGTTGGCCTCAACAGCAGCAAAATGTGGTGTCAGATTACTCAAGACTTCATTTATTAATTGGGTATTGGAGCCCTAGGACACAATTAGGCAATTGCTGAGGAGCTGAGCTGCAATGGAAGAATTTAATTTGAAGAACGAGTGTATTCAATTGAATCCTGAAAATCATTGATATACTCTTAGGGGATTCTTTTTGGAATCAATGTGCCTGTGTCATTGTCTCCTGTCTCCACTAGCCAGGGAGAAATCGTTCAAAGGGACCAGGTTTCATCTCAGAGAAATGTGGATTCTGCCAAATGCACAAAATAGGACACTTTTTAGCATTGTGATATTTGCTTTCTCTCTCTCTCTCTCTACACACACACACACACACACACACACACACACACACACACACACACAGTCTCTCTCACACACACAGTGTTTATTTTTCTCTGTCTTTGTCTCATATATGATCTTTCACTATCCCTGTCTCTCTCACATATATATGGTCTCATATAGTCTGTGCCTGTCACACACACTCTCTCTCACTCTCACACGCACACTCTCCCTCCCTCTTTCACAGTCTCTCTCTCTATTACTCTTTCACACAGTCTCTCTCCCTCTCTCCTTCTTTCCCTCCTTTCCCCTTCCCTCTTTCTCTCACTCTTTCATATACAGTCTCCCTCTCTTCCTGCTCTTTCTCCTCCTCCTTTTCCGCTTCCTTCTCGCTCCCCCTCCCTCTTGGTCCCCTCTCTTCTTTCTTTGCCAGGATTAATTGTGACTCCTTCTCTCCTCTGCTCTCCTCTCCTCTTTTGTCACCAATTTTATCTATACTGCCTTCAAAAATACCTGGTGTCAGATGTAGTTTGCCAGACTTTGGGAATGGTATAAGTGGACACTGGCGACTCAGAAGGGTGTGGCGTGGGGAAGGGGTAGAGGGGCAAAACTTCACCAGTTGGGTACAATGTTCAAATTCTGGCTAGGCCACATATCTGCTACAAGTCCATTGGCACACGCTTTAACTATTCTGAGTCTCAACTTCCTCATCTGTGAACCATAGAAGCTCACTGTATGTACTCGGTAGGTTTACTGTGAGTTTTAAATGATAGTGCTTGTGAAGAGCCAGGTAGAAGTAGAGTGGAGGGACACGTAAAGCCCAGACCAAAAACTATTTATACCTCTTAAAGTTATTGAAATAAAAAATACATTTTTTAAAAGGTGTCTATTAACCTTTCTCTGGGAAATCTTCAATCTGCATGCTAGAGTCAGCCAGGTACTTCAAGGTAGAGATCAATGTGAAATTGCCCCTGAGGACCTGTGGTTCCCAGTACCTCAGCAGAACCTAGATAACTTTGATGTCGGGTCTGCCGAGGCCAGACAGGTAAAATGGTCCTCACTTCCTACCATATAGTAGGGAAGACCAGAAAGGAAGACTAGATTCACACTGGCCATCACATGGTGAAGGCTGGCACTTAAACTTTAATGTGCAGAAGAATCACTTGGGAATCTTGTCAAAATGTAGTTTCTGATTCACTATGTCTGGCAAGGGGCAAACAGTTCTGCATTTTGAACAGGCTTCTAGGTGACACCGATGCTGCTGGCTTAAACAACTTGCTTGGGACATAGTGAGGCTGCAACTTCTGTCACCCAAAGTACTAGTCAAATGCTTCTGTTACTGCACAAAACAACAATTAGGGAAACATAGGTGAAGATTTTCAAATTTCTAATAGTTCTGTGCTAATTTTTATGAGTTAGAAGAAAATTATAAGCAAGCATCTGTGGTTTTATAGACAATATTGCTTGAGATGAGTGTGAAGGGGTATTTAATTTCCTAACTTTGACTTAAATAAAATTATTAAGACAGTGGTTGGTGGGTATAATATTTTGTGAGTGTGATGTGTGAATGAATGAAGTTGGGTGAACAGAGGAGCATGGACTTTTAAAGGGGGTCAAGTTTTGGACTCAAGCCCTGATTCTGCCAAACATTATCTTTGAACTTCACTTTTCTCAGTTTCAAATGAGGCCATTCTTGTCTACCTTGTGGAATTACTGTGAAGATAAGAAAGATAGTTTGTGGAATGTACTTGATGTAAGAAGGGGACTGAGATAATGGTGATTAGGGTAGCAATGTTAGTATTGCAGAGAGATTGGTGGCCCCAGAGTGAGGAAGAGTACACACTGATTTTAAAGAGTTCCGAGCAAACACAGAAGACTTTGGATCATGGAGTAATATTAGTAGGTCATTTACTTCCACACCATATATCATAGATTCTTGTCTTTTGATTCATCTGAGTCATAGTTCTTCATAGGAAACCCAGAAACCAGCAATCTATCCACACGATCTTTCATCTGTGTCCCCATATAACTGAAGTGTACAGGCAGGAAATTAACTTTGTTTTAAGATTTAAAAAAACAGCACCCATAGCTTGTGTGACTGCCTGTGTCTAAATTAGATAGCTGGACAGAGCCCCAAAGCTTCTATAAATGATTCTGTCTAAAATGAAACCTAACACAGATAAGCTTCAGCCAGATACCATAGGATGAATTAATGGAGTCCCTCTGGCCTTAGTTCTTTGCAACCAGAATGAGTTGCCCCCCCCCCCTGGCAAATGTAACTCTGCTCCTCTCTTCTTGCCTCCATAAAACTATACACCAGGAGCCCCAGAAAGGGAGCCCAGCAATGGCACTTCTGAGTATTTTCCTTCCCTAGCCCTTTCACATTGAGCCACACCCTGCTCTAGCCCAGATGAGTGACTAACCTATTCCAGGTAGCCCTCCCTTGTGGGCCTATGACCCTGTTAAAATTAAAATGATAAGGACTTCTGTACAAGTGGTGTTGATTTAATGCATTTGCACTTTTTCCTAGCTGTAAAAAGGGAATGGGAGGAAGTTCTCAAATAGTCAAACACAAAAACTGGAATAGTTCCATTTCTAAGTGCATCCAAAAGAATTGAAAATACCCAGATACATGTGGATGCATGTGCAGAACAGCAGTGCTCACAGTAGCCAAAAGGTGGTAAGAGTCCACACAAATAGATGAATGGATAAGCAAATTGGGCTAAATAAAATACTATTGAACTATTCAGCTACAAAAGGGAACATAATGCTGAAATGTGCTACCAAGTGGATGAACCTTGAAAACGTTATACAGAAAGTAAAAGATGCCAGCCCCCCCCAAAAGGTCATTGTAAAATTTCATTTGTGAAAAATATCCAGAATAAGTTAATCCATAGAAACAGATTGGTGTTTGTCATGGTTTGAAGGGGAGGGGAATGGTAAGTAACTGCAGAATATCTTTTTATGATAGCAAAAATACAACAAAATAAATTTACTAAATGCCACTGAAATGTTCACATCAAAGTGGTTAATTTTTTGTGAATTTCAATATTTAAAAAACTAGGAATAGAAATAACTATCCTCTTAATGTAATTGGGTGAGAATGATGAGATCATGGTGGGCCTTATAACTTAACAATTGTAACTCAATACGTGCTATTTCCCTTCCTCTTCACATACTTAATCTTTTCACAACCTGCAAGTGTCATATCCCTGGGGTCCCATGGCATAGTTCAGTTGTCCTTAATTTTTAAATTTTTAAAGGACCATTTTAATTACTTAGAAAAACCAATGGACTTTTTTTTTTTCGAGTTGGAGTCTCACTCTGTCGCCCAGACTGGAGTACAGTGACCGCTCCTGGCCACTGCAGCCTCAACCTGCTGGGCTCCAGCGATCCTTCTGCCTCAGCCTTCCAAGTAGCCGAAGTTACAGGAATGCACTACCACACCCGGCTGATTTTTTGATTTATTGTAGAGATGAGGCCTCGTTGCCCAGGTGGGTCTCGAACCCGCGGACTCAGGCAATCCACTCACCTCAGCCTTCCAAAGGCGCAGGATTACAGGCTGAGCCACCGAGCCCAGCTGGGACTTGTTTTTTAATAGAGCAGGGAATGAACAAAAGATACCATTTCCCAGCCTTGTTTCTATCTATACTACAGTTTTTGGTTTGCTTCTGGGATCTTATTCTCAGCCCTTTTCCAAACTTTCTTGGGGCTTGCCAATTCTGCACTGATGAACTGCTTTTTGGGGGGGGTTTCAATTTCTAGTTTTGAGCAAGATCTGTATGAAGAGTATCATCACCATCCGCCATACAGAAGCTGACTTTTAGATATCTTGAATTCCATGGACAAAATGACAATAGAGTTACTATTGTTTACTGTGAATGTATATTGTTTGGAGAGCAATGTTGTTTTTATACAGATTTTTTATGCCTCACCACAACCTTATGGGTGAGTTCTATTGTAAACCCATTTTACAGATGGCAAACTGAGACTTTAGTGAGGTTAACAGCACACCCAAAGTTAAAATGTAGAATAAATGGATGAGCTAAGTGATGGACTGCCATTCATTGATTTCCGGGAGGCAGAGGTAGCAGCTCATATTTCCTCTGAGGAGCACACAGCAGGAGGAGTTAAAGTATGGTCCTTAGACAAGGCAGGTGATGGCTACCCATAGCTGGACATGTTCTGAGAGACAAGGTCAAGGTAACAGTGAAAAGCTCCTAAAATACAGGTTGAAATGCAAAATGCTTAGGACCACAAGTGTTTTAGGTTTTGGACGTTTTGGGATTTTTTAATAGTTACATATACATAGTGAGAAATCTTGGGGATGAGGGCCAAGTCTAAACATGAAATTCAATTATCCTTATACACATAGCTTGAAGGTAATTTTATTTTTCCCTTGAGGATGCTGAGTAAACTGGTGGCACCTGAGGGGTTTTTAGTTGTTGTTTGTTTGTTTTTAATTTTTTAAATTCAAGATTAGGTATACAAATGTTCATTCTGCATGTACCCTTGCTGATGAGGTATACCCCCCATCCCCAGGTAGATTCCCACTACTACAAATCCCGCTTCCCTGCCCCCTGCCCTCAGTAGTTTCCCACTACTGCCAATTCTTTTCTTGTAGTATTACCATAATTGTTCAAGGTCTGCTTATGAGTGAGAACGTGACACTCAATTCTTTGTTTCTGTGAAAGATTACCAGTATTATACATTCAAAGTCCATCCAGACTACTGTGAAGTTCACGATTTTGTTCTTCTCTATGGCTGCATAATATTCTGTCATGTATATTGTACTACATTTTTTTATCCAGTCCTCTTTTGAGTCCATTTTCTTGCTACTGTGAACAATGCTACAATAAACACACGTGTTCAGGTATCTTTTTTATAGAGTGATTTGAGTTCTTCTGGGAATATTCCCAGTAGGGAGATTGCAGGGTCATTTGGAAGATCATTTTTAGGTCTTTTAGAAATCACCAGACTGTTTTCCACAGAAGAAAACTCCCACACTCCCACCAATAGAAGTCTTCCCTTTGCACCACATCCTTTCCAGCATCTGTTGATTTTTAAGTTATTGATGAGAGCCATCCTGACTGGAGTAACCCCAGGCACTCATCCCACAGATAAGATAGACAAGCGGGATCTCATCAAACTGACAAGCTTCTGCAAAGTCAAAGAAACCATCAAGAGAGCAGAGAGACAGCCCACAGCCTGGGAAAAAATATTTGCCAAATGTATGTCTGACAAAGGCTTAACATCTAGGGTCTACAAGGGGCTAAAATGTACCAAAAAGAAAAAAAAACAACGCCATTACAAAGTGAGCAAAAGATATGAATAGACAGTTCTCAAAATACGTACAAGCAGTCAACAGACACATTTTTAAAATGCTCAGCCTCACTAGTCATCAAAGAAATGCAAATTAAAACTGCACCTTTATTTTTTAACTGAATCCATTCCATGAGTTCAGGTATGGAATTTTCCACTTATGCTGTCATGTTGGTGCACAAAAGTTTAGAATTTTGAGGACTTTCAGAGTTCAGATTTTTGAGTGAGGAATACTTAACCTGCATCTCCCATTGATCTTTAACTCCAGATATTCAGACCATTGAGTAATTACCTCTTTGGGCTAGCTTGGTAACTTGCTTCTAATAAATACAGGAAGCCGGGCTGGTGGCTCAGCCTGTAATCCCATGCCTTGGGAGGCTGAGGTGAGTGGATTGCCTGAGCCCGTGGGTTCGAGACCCGCCTGGGTAACTTGGTGAGACCTCATCTCTACAATAAATCAAAAATTTAGCCGCACCTGTAGTCCCAGCTACTCAGAAGGCTGAGGTGGAAGGATCACTAGAGCCCAGCGGGTTGAGCTTTGCGGTGGCCAGGAGCAGCCACTGCACTCCAGTCTGGGTGACAGAGTGAGACTCCAACTCACAAATAAATAAATAAATACAGGAAGGTAAAAGTGATGAAACGTGCCTTCTGAGATTAGGTTACAAAGACTGGTTTCCATTATCTCTCTCACCCACCTTGTTTGTTCTGATGGAATCTAGTCAGTGAGATGCTGTCCATGCCCTGATGACAGCCACATAAGTGACCCCAGAAGTGGGATCTCCCCCAGTTACATCTGGGAAAGAAGACTGAAGCCTTGTAAGAGACCCCAAGTCAAATGACCCAACTAAATCACATTGATCCCTGACCCAAAGAAAATGTGAAATACTATGTCGGTGGGTTTAAGCCACTAAGTTTTGGGATACTTTGTTAAAAGAACTAGGTCATCGGTGCAGTAATAACTTCAAACCCACAACCTTTTCTAGACCCGTACTAGAGACAGGGAAGATAGAGAGGAATGAGATGCAGTCCCTGTCCTCCAGGATGGAAAGATATATGCAAAGTGAGAAGGTAGAGATATATGCAAAGTACAGAGGTGGCAGAGGGGAAGTGGCATTAATGGAGAGTTCCAGGACCTTGAAGTACGAGTAGGAGTTCATAAGATGCTACAAGCTGTATAATTTTGAACAAATGAATAGGATGAAGTGGTAACAGTGGGAGGCAAAACATTGAGATACAAGAGGTTGTCATGATTTGGCAACTAATCTGTAGGAAACGTGGGGTGGAGAAAGGTGACTGGTTTTTTGTTTTGTTTTTGTTGGTTGGTTGGTTGAACAAGAGGGTGATTGTGCTGTCAGCTATGATAAAGACCTAAGAAAAACTATTGCAAAGAGCAAGCCTTTGGAACTGATTTCAGCCTTTCTCCACTTTGCAGTTCTTTACTTTTCTTTGATAACAGAGAGAGAAAGAAAGGAAGGAGGGAGGGAGAGAGGCAGGGAGGAAATGAGGAAAGAAGGAAGGAGGAAGGGAGGAAGAGAAGGAGGGAGAATGAGATCGTTATCACTTTGTGGCAAAATTTAGTGATTTGAAACAGCAAATATTTAAGTTGCTGAAGGTCAGGAGTCTAAGAATGGCTTAACTGTTCAGGACCTCTCTGAAGTTGCTGTCAAGATATTGACTAGGGTTGCAGTTCTCTGAACCCTTGACTGGGGCTGGAGGGTCCACTTTCAGAATGGTTCACCCACATCGTTATGGGTTATCGGTCTATTTCTTTCCATTCTCCATAAGGCTGTTAGAGCTAATGTCCACCAGATCAAAGCAATCCAAGAGTTAGAGAGTAATCAAAAAGTTGCGATGTCTCATAAATCAAACACTGTCACTTTATTTTATCCATTAGAAATAACAGGCATCAAAATTTTGTGAAAATATCTTACAACTAACACGTACACACATTCGTACCTAAGTATGGATGTGTGTATACATATATGTGTGTATGTATGTGTATATTTATGCTGGTGCCCAGCTCATAGCAGATACTCTACTTATGAATGAGATAATCACAAGGCATGCAGAAGTTTTATTCTATTTTAAAAAATATATTAAAAACATGATTCTACAATATTAAGAAATAAATATATCATAGACTTTGCAGTCAGGTGGCTTGGGTTTGAATCCCAGATCCATCTGTGCAAACTTAGACAAGTAATTTTACTACTCCTAAATTCGGTTTCATCATCTGCAAAATGAAAGCAACAGCATTCATATAGTCCAGATTTGTTATAAGGATTAAATAGGCCAGGCTCAGTGGCTCAGCCTGTAATCCCACGCTTTGAGAGGCTGAGGTGAGTGGATTGCCTGAGTCCGTGGGTTTGAGACCTGCCTGGGCAACTTGGCGAGACATCCCTACAATAAATCAAAAAATTAGCTGGGCGTGGCAGTGCATGCCTGTAGTTATAGCTACTTGGAAGGCTGAGGTGGAAGGTTCGCCGAAGCCCAACATGTTGAGGCTGCAATGGCCGGGAGCATGCTGCTGCACTCCAGTCTGGGCGGACAGAGTGAGACTCCGGCTCAAAAAAGAAAAGGATTAAATAATCTGAGTACAGAACTTAGTCCACTGCCTGTTACAAGGTAATTATTTAAATGTCATTTAATGTTAGTGTCATTCATCCTTAAAGTCAGTGGTCTTTCATGTAATTTCCCTGTGTTTTCTGCTGCTATTTCCCCCGGGCTTGTGATTGAGGATTTAAGAATTCAGATATCTAGCGATGATCTCTCACAGGGGACTCAGTGTGAAAGAGGGTGTGTTTTCTGTTCTAGTAAAAGCACAGGAGAGCTGCTTGTTTTGAATTTGCTGTAAGAGTTCAGAAAACACAGCCTGATGCCAACCATTATGCAGACTACAGACACGATTGTTTGTTCCAGGAACTAGCACTTCTTCTCTTAGATACCTGACTACAATGACTAATTAGACAAAAGTCTGTTTAAATTACAGCTCTAATATAATAAACCTTATTCAATGTCGACATGGTTGTTTTCCTCATTCTTAATATTTTTCAGGAATCGATAAGATGCCTAGATGTTTTTAATAGAGAGGAAATAAACAAAAATCTGGTTTTCGTGAAAGTGATTTTTAAAATTTTTACCTCAGAAAAAAATCGTTTTATCTAACAAATGAATTGGGATTTTCAGGAAATTTAGAAAGCCATGATTAGGTGCTTATTACCAGCAGTTAGCACTGGATTTCACTGTAAACAAAATAAACCTGCTTTAACAAATATATATGCCATAAATCACAGACCACAGAAAATTTGTTTTCTCTTCTTTCTGGATGTCACATCTAATGCTTGTGTTTCCTCTGCTCTTTCATGACATTCAAAATGCATTTGAAATGCTAAGACCCTCTCAGAAAATATTTTGAGGAAGCACATGAATAATAGGACAATGAGAAAAGGGAATACAATGTTCTGGGACTTTCTAACCCCTGTAGCATCTGATTGTAGATTGTGGATCTTTTCTACAATTAATAATCAACAAACAAAATAATCTTTGTTCTAGGCTCATGGGAGGAGAAGCATGTTCTGATCTTCTGTGTGACAATGTGGATATAAGGAATAGTAAACATTTCAGATGACATTACTAGTTGAAGTGTAATGGCAGTACAAGAGACTAGTACCCACTGTAATGGCCTGAGGTCCTTCTCTATTTCTTGTAATCATGGTACTGAAGGTCCTGAGGTCACACTACTCAAAGTGTATTATTTAAGTAGGAAAACTAGTGAGACAATATCGGTCAAATAGTGTCATATAGTGTCTTCCTGAGCATGGGTCTCAGACCAATAATCTGAGTCAAACAGCCAGGGACAGTAACTGTAATTGTAACAAACAGCCAGGGACAGTAACTGTAACAGTAACTATAACCTCCAAATTTTCTCCTGCCAAGTCTGTCCCACTTCCCAACATAACTCTTAGCATAACTTTATATCTATGATGGGAGACAGGGTACGTGGAGGAGATAGAAGACTCAACTCAAAAGCTTACAGCTTCAAATTTATGCTGCTATTCACTGGTTCAATATAGATCAAACATTTAATATTGTAATGATGGAAAAATTCTGCCATCATCCTCTTAGGGTCCTGTTTGGATCTGATAGTTAAATAAACATATGAAAGATCAACAGTGGTAAAGAATAATGTAAGTTTTATGTGGCATAGATGCTCCCGTAAAGCAATGAGGACCAATTGAAGAGTTAGAATCAGCTATTTACATACTGAATTGGATAAATGGTGAAGAAGGAACTACATTATGTGGGGAGGTTTAAAAGATAAGAGTTGTTCTAACAAAGTTTGTACAGTAGTCTCTGGTGCCTTTCTTTCTAGTATAGAAAGAGTTGTCTTTAATATAGGAATTTTATTTTCTGCCCTTAAGAAACATCACAAAGGGCAAAGTGGTAGTCTTGAACTTGCTGTTTTTCAAGTGCCTTAACTTAATTGTAAGAAAATAAATTCTTAAGCTTTTCCACCCAACCTTTGTTTTGATTGTAACTGAATTCAAGGCCTCAAGGCAGGCTTTTAGAAAACTTTTTTTCTACTATGAAACATTTAGAACATTAAAAAAATTATAAAGAAAAATTTACTGAACAGTCAGGTATTTATCACACAACTTAAGAAATGAACCACTATGCATGCAGTTGAAGTCTCGTGTATCCTTCCTCTCAATTCACTCTCTCAACCCACAGAATTGCTGTATGGATTTTTATATCATTCCTAGAGACTTGTTTGTTTAATATGAATACTCTAAATATGGTGGGAAAGAAAGAAAAAACATTTTATAGAATAGTGTGCCCAATTGATAGTCTATCTTGAGGAATTCCAGCAAAAAGCGAGATTTTAATGTTTGGTCTTACTTCTCCACTGCATTATAATGAATAACATTGATTCTGTACTTCACCATTCACATTTTCTACTGAAGGGTTATTCTCTAAGGGTGCTCTCAGGTTGTAAGTGGAGGGAGTTCATGTAAAATTCAAGGATGAGAAAGCAGAAAGGGATTGAGTCAGGGCAAAGAAGATATTTTCTCTTGTCTTTCCTTCTCTGTGAGTCTGCTTGATCCGTCTTGCCCTGCAAGCAGGTTTTCTCCAAAACAAAGGAATTTATAAGGTTACCATATTTAGCAAAAAAGATATCATATATACATAACTTTATATATAAAACTGAGGGGTTTATATATTATGTATTTTATATGTGTATGATAGTTAAATTTACATTTCAGATAAATAATAAAGATTTCTTAGTTTGCGTCCCACACAATAATTGAATGTACACTAAAAGTTTTCCCTGTTTATCAGAAATTTTAATTTAATTGTGAATCCTATATTTATCTGCCAAACCTAAAGAGCTTCTACAAGTAAGTTTCAAGCCCAGTCTCAGGAAAAGATTGGCTTTCTCTTCTTCTCAGTTCCTGGGAGAGAAAGGACTCTGATTGGTCCAGCTCAGGTCACATGCCTTGGAGGGTTTCAGTCATCCTGGACTGAGTCATGTTGATTACTTAGAGTTGCTAGAAGACTCTTCCTGGATAATAGCAGCAAATAAAGATGGTTCTTGTGAGATAGGGGTGACACAAAATGTCCACTCCAGAATATCCAGTGTTATTTTCTTTTTATTAGAAGTATATATAGTTTATTTAGAAAGTAAATGAGAGAGAGAGAATTCATCTCTCCATGGCAGGGGAGGTGGGGGAGCCAAAGCTAAAAAAATATGGTGGCTATAGCTCAAAGAACACATGGCCTGGCCAGTGCTTAACAAAACAATGGTCCAGAATATCTATATTGACTTCACTTTCAAAATGAATGAAAGTTATTGGTTCCTTCTCTCATTCTATCATTCCTCTACAAGGTATCTTCACTCATTGCTCTCCTGCAAGTAAGAGCATAGAGACCCTGAATTCCTACTTCCAGGTGTAATTCCTTCTTGCATTACTTACCAGAGTTGTAATTTTGTGAGTTAATTCCCTCATATGTGAAAACGAGATTGATGATAATAGTAACCACTTCACAGAATTACTGTGAAAATTAAATGAATTAAAATATGCAAAGATCTTAGAACCCTGCTTATAATATATTACAATTATACAGTAGTTTCCAGGAAGAGTGTCCAGGAAGAGAGGTAAGGAACCACCCTAACTGGTTCGCCTAGTTTCTGAAACCTGTGTATACAGCAAAATTAGCCTTATTTTTCAAGGTACTTCAGTCCAGAAGTCTACTAATATTTTTGTAGCAACAGATTATATATATATATATATATTTTAGGTTTCATTAGTCCTATGATATTTGTTATAATGCCCTCAACTGTGCTGCAGACATTGAAAATTTATGAGCAAATGGGCATGGCTGTGTTTTAATATAACTTTATTTGCAAAAACAGAGAGTGGACCAGCTTTGTCTGCTTTAACTTAGTGTCACTCCTTTTTTTTTGTTTTCAAATGAAGCTAATGTAAACTTTTTTCCAACTGAAGTTCTAGCTCATCCTCCTGTCCCCCCACTCAGCCATGGGTTTCATGAACATTCAGTGGTGACTACTTATAACACTTGCTGAAAAGCAATTTTGCAATATGCTAAGAGCCTTCAAACTGTGCAGACCATCCATTAATTTCACAAATATTGATTAAGCATCCACTATATGTTGGGTACCCTGCAGGTCACTATTGAGTATCTCTTCTAAGAAATCACTGGAAAGGCAAATGCAGACAAAGAAAATCAAATATTTTTACTGTGGTGGAATTTACAATAGCAAATAAACAACAAAAAGACTTCTTAAAATCCAACCTAAACATATATAATAGGTAAATTGTAGTATAATCATAATATAGAATATTATATACTATTAACAAATTTCATTCTTCATAGTAATGTTTTTTGATTAGTATTCAAGTTTTAGTATAAACTCATAAAGTAATAAACATCATCAAAACTGGTTGATAAAGATGTGGAATCAGCCTAAATGTCTGTCAAAAATCAATGGATAAAGAAAATATACACATACACACATACCATGGTCAATTACTGAGTCATAAAAAGGAGCAACATATCTTTGGCAACAACTTGGATGGAATTAAGAACATTATCCTTAGTACCATAATGCAAGAATGGAAAACCAAATACTATACATGAGAGCTAAACTAAGGACCTGAAAGGCATACAGGATGATATAATAGACACTGGAGATTCGAAAGGGATAGAATGGAAAGTGGGAAGTGGGAAGTGGGAAGTGGGAGGGATGAAAAATCATCTACTCTATACAATGCACTAGTGAAGGTGATGGGTACACTTACAGCCCAGACTTCTCCACAATGCATTCATGTAACCAAAACTCCATCTGTATTCCAAAAACTATTGAAATTTAAAGAAAGAAAAGTTACAAACAGAAATTGAGAAGTCAAGAGAATAACAAGATGACAATCTTACAAAATGAATTTTAAAAATGTAATTAATAGAGAAAAGTGAGATTGGTATATTTATTTTAATAAAGGGATTTAAAAATGAAGGAATAATAAAAAACAAAATCATGAATTTTGCAGCAACCTGGATGAAATTAGAGTTTATAATACTGAGTGATCACTCACATAAACAAAGATCTGAGTTTCACATGTTCTCACTCATAAGTGGACCTTGAACAACTATCATAATACTACAAGAAAAGGATTGACAGTGCGGGAAACTATGGGGGGGCAGGGAAGGGAAAGGAGGTGGGATTAACAGTAGTCAATGTGATGTTGGCATTGTAAAATGTGATGTTGACATCATAAAATGATTTGGGGAGAGTTCCACCTTTCTCAATCATCTGAAATACCTTCAGTAGGATTGGTATAAGCTCCTCCTTAAATGTCTTGTAGAATTCTGCTGGAAAGCCATCTGGTCCAGGACTTTTTTTGTAGTAGTTTTCTTATCATGTGGTCAATTTCCTTGATTGTTATTGGTCTATTTAGGGTCTCAATTTCTTCTTGTTTCAACCTAGGCAGGTTGTGTGATGAGAGAAAGTCCTCCATTTCCAAAAGGTTTTCAAGTTTGTTTCCATACAAATGTACATAGTAGTCTCTAACAATCTTTTGTATTTCTTCAGGGTCAGATGTGACTTCATCTTTTGTGTTTCTGATTGTGCTTATTGGGCTTTTTCTCTCTTTTTCTTGGTCAGTCTAGCTAGGGGACCATCAATCTTGTTTATCCTTTCAAAGAATCAGCTTTTTGTTTCATTGATTTTCTGTATTATCAGTTTGTCTTCTATGTCCTGGATTTGGGCTTTTATTTTGGTGATCTGGATTCTTCTGCTGAAATTAGGGTTTTTGTGATCTTGCTTTCCCAGCTTCCTTAGGTGGCTTGTTAGGCTGTTAATTTGTGATCCTTCCATTTTCTTCATGTGTGTTTGTAGGGATATAAATTCTCTTACTACAGTTTGCATGGCATCCCAGAGATTTTGGTAAGATGTTTCTTCATTTTTATTTGTTTCCAGGTATCTTTTAATCTCTTTTGATTTCATCATTGACCCAGGAGTTGTTTAGCATCATGCTGTTTAGTGTCCATGTCTTTGTGGGTTTTGGGGGCACCTTGTTGTTGTTAATGCTTATTTTTATTCCACTGTGGTCCAAGAAGGTGCATGGTAAACTTTCAGTCCTTTTAAATTTACTTATGCTTGACTTATGGCCAAGTATGTGGTCAATCTTAGAGTACGTTCCATGTGGTGATGAGTAGAATGTGTATTCTGTAGTCTTTGGATGGAGGGTTCTGTAGGCATCGATTAAGCCCATTTGATCAAGAGTCACATTGAGTTTTCGGATCTCATTGCTGACTTTTTGTCCTGATGATCTGTCTAGGGTTGTGAGTGGGGTATTAAAGTCCCCAGCTATGATGGTATTGGAGTTGATTTAGTTTACCTAGGAACTGCTTTATGAAAGTTGGTGCTCCTATGTTTGGTGCATATATGTTTAGGATGGATATTTCTTGTTGATGGATTGAACCTTTTATCATTACATAGTGACCTTCAGTATCATTTTTAATTTTTGATAGCTTAAAGGGTATTTTGTCTGAGATTAAGATCATGACTCCTCCTTTCTTTTGAACACAAAAGTTGAATTTCCATTTGTCTGAAAATTTGTTTCCCATCCTCTTACTTTGAGTCTGTGAGTGTCCTTTCTAGTGTCCTTTCTAGTGAGGTGAGTCTCTTGAAGGCAATAGATTGTTGCCTGGTGATATTTTATCTATTTTGCCATTCTGTCTTTTCAGTGGTGCATTCAGTCTGTTCACATTCAGACTAATTATTGAGATGTGAGAGTTGATCCCTATCATAATGTTCTTACAGAGTCATTCTTCCTGCTTGTGTGTTGTCTTTCTTTTGGTTTTAGAGTTGGATCATGTGAGTTTTTCATCTTTTGCCTGTACTCTTGTGAAGAACATTGTTGTTCATTTTTCCTTTTCTTCTGTGTTCAATACTTTCTTAAGTGTTATAGTAGTGGCCTATTTTCCTCTTGTCTTTCCTCAATTTTTTAAATTATCTCTATTAATGTCTTGATGTCTGGGTTTGTTGCATGTGACCAGTCATTCTGGGGACTCTTCATTGTTTGTGTTCTGGAATCTGTTTTCTCAGTGTCTGATCTCCCAGGGGTCTGTGTGAGACCTATATTCTTCTTTTGACTTTTCTTCATTTGTGCAGTTCTTTCCCCCTCCCTACTTTTTCCTTCCCTCCAAGTCGCTGTCTTCTTTAATTCTGTTATTCAAGGGTGGAGGGGTTGTTTTTACTTCTGTTTGTTCAATCTCCTATTCTTCTTTATGTATGTCCTCTTTGTTCAATTCTGGAGTTGCACTGTAGGTTGTGGGTGGTCCTTTTTGTAGTTTTTAAGATTTACTTAAGGGGGGAGCTGTGATTCAGAATCTATCTGCAGGTCCTGGTATCCACCGACAGGTGTATGAATAATCTGAAACCCACTTCCCACTGCCTTGGAATCTGTCCATGCAGTGGGGTTGTAGGTTTACTCCCTGAAATAAAATGTGGTTAACAGAGGGAAGAGAATGGAACAGGCAGGAGGGAAGAGAGGGGTGGAGAGAGAGGAGTAAGGGTGAAAACAGAGGAGTGTACCAACAAATGGAGAGAGAGACAAAAATTGAAACATATAAAAACAATAGACCACGGCTACAAACTAACCAACTCCCATAGAAAAAAACTAAAAAACTAAAAAACAATGTTGCTAACATACAAGCTTACCAACCTCCTTATTGGTGTGCTATTCCTCTATACAAAGATATGGTTTACAGAGAGAAGAAAATAAAAGAAGGGAAAAGAAGGAGAAAGGGGGGGGGGACAAAACAGAAGGAATATAATCAAGTCAGTAGTCTAACAGAACCAGTCAAGCACACTCTGACACTTTTCGTTTAAGTTGAATGTCCTTTCAGCTCTGATTTCTAGCTGTTTTTTCAAGCTGGTAAGTTTGTTCACAGTTAGGATCAGTTGCCCCTGGCCTGCTGTGAAGGGCAGTTCAGATCACCCCTCAGTTCACCACTGCCCCGTTCACTACTCAGACCTGACCTGTGTCTGTCGGGCTTCCATTTTCCCCCTTTCGGTGTTGTTACCTTGAATTGCCAGCAGGTGATGTTATCTCTTGCTCCAGATGGTCTTTATCACAGCAGTTCACCGGCCTCTAAGGGGAGGGAGATGTTGCCTCGAGGCACACAGGAGGAGACCCATGGCCTGGCAGGACGTCTGGTGGTAGTAGACCTCAGCAGATCTTGCTTGCAGGGGCTTCAAGGTCTGAAGTCATGGATTGCCTCAGGCACAGGCAGTGCGATTGTGTAATGGCTGCCTTGGCAGTGGCAGCTGTGGCTCACCTCAGGCACTGATGGTCCGATGCGGAATGGCTGTTTTGGTGGTGGCAGCAGCAGTGGCAGTGGCGGCGGTGGTGGCTGGCCTCAGGTACAGGTGAAGCAATGTGCAATGGCTGCCTCGGAGGTGGCAGTGGCAGTGGCAGCAGTGGCAGTGGTGGCGGCAGCTCACCTCAGGTACTGGCAGTGCGATGTGAAATGGCTACTGGTTGTGGTGGCAGCAGCAGCAGCGGCAGCCACAGCAGCTGCCCAGACCATGGTGATGCCTCAGTGAGGTCTATGGCCAAGCTCTGAGTGAAGAGCAGGCTGCCGATGATGGGATCTGCAGCCTCTGGGGGGAGAGCCAGAGTCTCTCATGATCTCCTTGGTGGAGAGTTTCACAGACCAAGCTGCCCTGTCGTCATCTTGCCAGAACACCCTGGTGCAATTTTCTATACTCTCTGTGTTGGATGGTTGTCAGAAAGGAAGGTCGGCTGGTAGTCATAGGTCATGGGATTTTGCTTTTGCTCTGCTAACGCCTGTGGGCAGCTTTTCAGCCTCAATTCTTCTACTGCAAAGAAAAGTTTGGAACAAGATGATCTCCAAATTCCCTTCTTTCTCTTGCATTTTAGGATTATTTCTAGGGCAATTCACTGTGAATTGATAGCAATTCCTTCATTCCTCAATTTTTAAAGAGTTTTTTTTGTGTGTGTTTAACAGCTTTGTTGAAGTCTAACTGGTATACAAAAATACTGTGCATCATGAATATATAAAATTTGATGAGTTTGGACACAGGCCATACACCTGTGAAACTATCACCACAATCAGGGTAATAGACATATCTTTCACATCACATCCACCTCCAAAAGTTTGTGTGTTTTGTTTTTGTTATTTTGTTTGATGCTTGCTTTTTATTTTTTGTTCTTTGTGGTGAAAATATTCATATGTGGGTAGGATGGGAAACTGCCAGGGAAGGGGGGGACAGCAGGATTGGCAGTAATGGAAAACTGCCAGAGGAAGAGGGGCATACCTCATCAACAAGGGTACCTGCATAATTAACAAAATACCTAACCCTGAATTGAACCACACATCTTTAAAGTTAAAACATTTGCAAAAAAGAAAATACTCGTGTGGAAAATGAAACAAACTAAAATCAGAGAATAGAATGGTGATTTCTGGGGACGGAGGAGGAAGGAAAATGGGTAGTCGTTCAGCTGGTGTAAAGTTTCCACTATGAAAGATAAATAAGTTATAGCGATCAGTTATACAACATAGCACCTATAGTTAACAATTTGTTAAGAGGGTAGATCTTATGTTAATATCCTTATCACAAATCCTTACTCTTAGTCACCATGATCCACTACAGCATCCCAGCCCTGCTCGGAATGACCCTTCTCAAATAGGACCCAGTGTTGGAGTCACAGATGTTATGGATAGAGAATAAATTTTGGAGTCAGGGAGACTGGGCCACTCATTAGTTCTGTGCTCTGGGACACATCACCTCTACTGCAGTATCTTTGTAAAGAATATGTCTCTGAACCTATCTCCTCATCTTTAAAGGGAAGGGGGGTCATAACATTCCCTACTTCCTAGAGTTGTTGTGAGGACAAGTGAGGTTTTTGTGTTATGGGACATCACATAATGTGTGGTGGGTAGCAGGTGCTTGATAAATGGAAGATGTCACTGCAGTAGCTAACCTTACTATGCTTATAAAGCCCAGCACAGAGTTATATGCTTCAAATTCATTCTCTTGTTTAATCTTACAGTAGTCCTTCCAATCATGGAGGCATTTCTGTCAGGTTTTGGGTGCAACATGGAGAGTGGCTAAGAACACGGACCTAACAACCTGACATACTTTAGCTGTGTAATTGGGCAAGTTATGTGATCTCTTAAGGCATTTTTTCCCCCATCTATAGATTGGGGATGCTAATAGGACACACACCTCAAAGATGGTTGTGAAGATTAAATGGATTATTGTATGTGAACTGCATGGAGGAGAACCTGATACAGAATATAGTTAGCTATTATTATTCATGTTTTACAGATGAGGACACTGAAAATGAAAGTGGAACAGCTTTCCTATGGAGAAATGTCATATATTTAGGACCAAAAGCATGAACCCAGAAGGTTAGATGAAAACACCTGCTTTCTTAATCATTATGCTGTTTATTCTCTCCTTGTTCAGCAATTGAGCATGAGCACATATTGATTAAAATGCCCAGATAAACTGTTGCCCATTAAATATTGCACCTGTAGGCCATAGTAAATCTAATAGAAAGTGTCGTCATAACAATGAAGAGCTTCAGATACCTGATTTTGTAGCCAAGCTGAAGATGAGGAATGGCATTTGGAAAGGGCTTATCACAGAACTGCAGCACCTGGGCATGGAGCAATGCCTTACCATCTAGTCCCAGGTTGCTACCCACAGTCTGGATGGCTTGTTGGAAGGCTAGGAAGTGAGGTTGGAGGGGTCAGTGACTTTTTGTTGCAAATTGTGAAGCAGAGAAGGAACATGATGGAAAAAGTTTCCTGCAACCACAGAGAACCTGTCCAGAGTGATTTATAGCAACCAGAATTTCATCATTTCTTCCTGTCTAGGGGATTCTGTTTGTAGGTTTCTGTTGACCTCCTTCCCCAGGAAGGGAGCACAGAATATAACCTCTCCTTGTTCTTTACTAGGTCTACGTGATCAAATACACCTTCAGATCAGATCCAAACTCATGAGAGATCTACTCTGACCCCATGCTTACTGTTTTGATGTGCTAGGAGCTAACAATAAAAATGGAAGCAATAGTTTCTAATATTTTAAGCCCATGCAATGTTCCAGGCATAGTGTATCATGAATCTAAGATGACATCAATAACTTACATTTTTATTTTATGCACCATAAGGAAAAACTTCCATTCAATAGTCCTGTATATACCATCAATTGGATGCCACATTCCAATTTCAAAGATGATAAAATGTGGAAATTTTTCTAAATTTATGTCATTTCAGGATGGACTACTCTATTGGGGATGCTCATAGAAAGTTCACTACACATTGGGGAGTTCCTCAAGAAAAAATTTAGGCCCAAGGTGCAGGTTTTGGGATCAAATTGCCTTATCTCACAGCTTGACTCTGCTACTGTTTGAGGGACCTTAGGCAAGTTGTTAACTCCTCTGTATCTCGGTTCCTTCATGTGGAAATTACACTAGTCCTACCTTACAGGGTTGGGGGAGATGCATGATGATGCCTCCAGACATTTCCAAATAGCTCTTGCTTGAGAACAACTATGCTAGATCAATATAAGCTCCATGAAAAACTGGTTATGTCTGTCTGGTTCATCCTTGCATTCTCAGGATCTAGACGTGTACCTGGCAAATAAAGGATGCTTAATATTTGCAAAATGATGGAATAAACCCAGATCATGGCAACCTTCTGTTAAAAACAAATAACCCCCCCCCCCCACATTTCAAGAATGCTTACAGCTTCCCAAATCAAATTCAGATGTCTTAGCTGATGTTCAAAGTTCTCCAGAATGTGGGCCCAAGTGTACCTCCTCACTCATGGTCCCATTTGGACTCAGGAGGTCTCTGTGGACTCATTTTACCACATTTATTTTTGCAAAACAAACTCAACCACTTGGAGAGAAAGCACTTTAGACAGCTTCATTTATCCTGTGCTAGGAGCCTCAACAGAAGAACACTCAAACAAATATTTTAGTCGTCAAAGTGACACTACAAGGTAAATTCAACATTAATAAGAAGAGATGATAATGCTCTAGCACACAAGAATAAAGCTGACTCTTTTCCTTGCCTGACACAGATTAGAAATGGCACCACCAAGGCTATAACTGGAAAGAGCCCAACTTCAAGTGAGCTTCTGCATTTTGTTTCTCTCTCACTGCCATCCTAGGATGGGAGTGTGTGGGGCAACTGGGAGGTTACCCAGGATCTGATTTAATCCTTCATAGCCCTCCATGATGTTTTGAGTTTGCAGAAGGAACCCTGGGAATAGTCTCAGTTGTGGCTCCTTCTGTTCTTTTAGATTCCACAGAAGAGATTCCAGGGACTGCAATGCAAAGATGTGCTCGGGGCTGCTACCAAAAAAAAAGAAAAGAAAAGAGAAAAAAATGAGACCAAGGAAGAGAACACATGTGGCTTTTCAGCAGGGATGGTTCTAGTTTAAACTTTCGTTTTGCATTTGTTTTGAAATTTGAATTTGAAGCCAGGACAGGAAAGAAGAAAATCTGCAATTATAATAGTTTCTTATTCTGTTAAAAAATTAAACTTTACAATAAAATGTTAGGTTACCAGATAGACAAAACAGTAACAAGCTCAAAGGTGAAGAAACCCAGGTTCCAATTCCAATTTATCTTTTTTGTAGCTGAGTGATCGTGGGCACCTTCCTGGGCCTTGGTTTTCTTATCTTTAGTGATAATGCCAAACTCTCTGAGTGCCTGGGGAGACACGAGAAATGTGTGCCACGAGCTTAGCACCATACCAAAAGCCAAACAAAAAGGAAAGTTTCAGTTCTTGTTTTCGCTGTTGTGGTGGTTGTTAGATGTTGATGTACACATACAGTCTCCTGTAGAAACAGCAGAGTCTCCCCTGGATGATGGCTTCTTCTAAGATCAAATCTTACCCTTGAAGCAAAAAGAGCAATCAAGCCTGAAGTCAATTACTCCATGCCCTTTGTGAGGGGAAAGGAAGCTAATAAACGGAGGGACAGGGTTGGGGGCAGGGATACTATCTGAAAAAGGAACTGAAAGTTTCTACTTATAGCTGGTCTAACTACGATCTCATTCTATAGTCACTCTTCATTCCACAATTTATACAAGGAGTATCGAATTTGAATATATCTAAACTATCTTCATTCTTTGATCCACTAGTCTGTTGCTGTTCAGTGAAAATTTCTGCAGTGATGGAAATATGTCATCCAACATGACAATCATTAACCAGATGGAGGAACTTGAAATGTGGCTAGTATGACCGAGAAACTGAATTTTTGGACTTTATTTAATCTTAATAAATTTGAATTCAAGTACAAATTGCCCACGTGGCTAACAGCTATCATATCGAATTGCACAACTTTGATGAGAACCAGTAACGATTCTACATGGAACCACAATTTCATATTGTGGCCAGTTCCATCCATCTATAGGTGACATTAAAGGTATGTGTCAACAGCAATCATAATCCCAGCAAACACTAATATCTGTGAGGTCAAGGATCATGTCTTTCACATATGGCTTTCTGTGTATGAGACAGAGCTAGTGATTAATAATGTCAATGAATGAATGATTATTCTTTAGGAGTCTCTTTTTTTAACATAGGCCTGAAATACCCCTAAGTGCAAATAATTCTGGCACCAACAGATGTATTTTATCTTCCACAGACAGATGTATTTTATCTTCCACTACTCTCGAGCGACATAACCCCAGAGTCTGGCACTTGACTATATATCAAAATTGATCACCTTTTGATTAATGAATATCTTACCTTTTAACATCTTCTTTGCTCCAGACTGAGCCAGATTGCTGGCTCTGGGAATTTCTGTAGCTCAAGAGTTGAAGAGTTACCTTCAAGGTACCAGCTCAGTTTCTAGCATCTGTTCTGCCACCTTATAATTGGCAAACCCAAAGGGAAAAAAGGGGGAAGAGCACAAACCTCAGATTTAGGCAGACAGGGTTAAGTGAAGTGAATCCTGGCTCTCTCACCTAGCTGTTGTGTTATGTTAGTTAATAACTCTATAATTTGTTTTTTTACCGTTAAAGGTGAATAGTATTTACTCGCCTTTTATTGTTTCATTATCAGCAACGATTCATTCACAAGTCACAGAATCTGGCTCTGATTACTTAAGCAAAAGGCATTAATTAGAGAAGTTTTACTGTCTATGCATTCAAATATTAAACACCCTTACAGATACGCCAAGAATAATGCTTAACCAAATACCTGGGCACCCTGTGGTACAGTCAAGTTGGTCAAAATTGTCTCACTTGGGTGTCAATATTGGAATAAACATATGTTAGTTTCCACTGTGCTTGCTTCACTTCACTTAAGAGAAAATCCCAGTAAAGAGAATGATTGGCTGATTCTAGGTTATGTGACTGTCAATGTATTTGGATAGTGAGAAAAGTGATCTAATTGAGATACCCAGCACATAAGTATACCATGTGTGGGCAGCTATTGTTATTATTTTTGTTTCTCTTCTCCCTGTGCATTATTATTAGTAACTCAATGAATCATCTCAAAATGCCTTTGCAGCCCAATTCTCCCGAAAACAACCTACTTAATACCCACCAGCCAAATTTACTTCTTCCCCAGAACAATATATACAATTTAGGAGTTAAACACTGCATCACTTTGTGAAAGCAGCATTCCAGGTTACTTTTCCTAATCTACACACTGCACTAGAAGTGTAAACAGGACCTTACCAGGATGGCAGGGGGCATGGGGGAGGGACCTGGCATGGGTGGGGCCAGTAAGGGGCGGGACCTGTATTTTTTCATTAGTAAATCAGTGACACCATAATAAGTCAGAGCTCTTGCCTTTCTTTGGGTCTCAAGGTTGTACTTTAATATTAGTGTCATCTAAAAATGTTTTATCTTATTCATAACAACATCATGTTTGCATATTAGCATCTGTCCCCTTCCCCCTACTCTCAGTTTCAAACTGATCCTGGAACAGGGCCCCTCATGATCACTACTTCTAGGCCTTGCACACCTTTGCAAAATCTTAGGCAGATTGGAATAGCTTTGAAAGGGATGAAAAATATCAACTCCTAACTGCCAGCTCTCTAGTAAAAGTCTGTTTTCACCCTTGATGATACCAGTGTGATTAAAAGTGCATACACAGTAGGTTCCTCCTATCCACCAGGATGTTTGTGTTACTCCATATTAGCAACACTTTTCATAAGCGGTAGCCTACTGTAGCAGTCCCCAAACTTTTTAGCATCAAGGACCAGTTTTGTGGAAGATCATTTTTCCACGGACTGGGGGTGGTGTGATGGTTTTGGGATGATTCAAGTGCATTACATTTATTGTGCACTTTATTTCTATTATCATCACATTGCAATATATAATGAAATAATTATACAACTTGCCATAATGCCAAATCATTGGGAGCCCTGAACTTGTTTTCCAGTCACTAGACTATCCTATCTGGGGGTGATGAGAGACAATGACACGCAAAGTGTCTTATTTATGTCTAGTCTACTTTGTAATCTTGCTTTGTTTGCTATCACTGTAGAAAACCCTTCTTCACAAAGATAGGATGTTGGACATGGAAACAAGATGACAGAGTGCGGTCCCAACTCTAAATAAATAACCAGATTTTTAAGGGTACTGATATTATGCAATTTTCTGGACCTCCAATAACCCCCTTAAATTATCACCCAGTGTTTTTGGATTGAGGATTTATTATATTGTAAAGATATCTGAGGTGTCTGTCGCCCACTAATTGTGAGAGCCAGGTGATCAGCCATGTCATTAATCTCTGCAGCACTGCTCCATCTCACAGTTGGCACATAGTAAGTTCTCAGTGAATGTTTGTTTTAGGAATAACCTGATGACCAAGAGGGACATCAGAGGAACATTCATATAGGCAGCAAGCTCATCTACTTCCCATTCTCAGGGACAAATATTTCCAGATTCTGGTTCTTTGAGTAATTGGACAATCAATCAGCAATTTTTATTTGATTAAATAATAGCATACAAAATGTACACAATGTACGAAATTATCTTTAAATTTCCTTTATATATTTACATATTTAGCTATTTTGTGAACTGTAGTGGAGTCAAACATGCAAGTGATTAAAAATTAGGTATGATAAAAGGATATCCACTGAAAATCAGGTCTCTCCTTCTAGTCATCAGTCCCCTAAATCACCTCTGTTGTAGTTTCTTAACTATATTCCCAGAGATAGTTTATGCATGTATAAGCAAATAGGCATCTATCTTCCATATCAACCTTATTTTGTACATACTTTCACACTTTTTTATTTTGCTGTTCTCACTTTTCTCTAAAGATAATACTATATTTAGCAGAAATATCTATCTTTATGGCCTGATGACTGCATAGTAGTCTATTTTATAAAGGCATCATAACTTAAGCAACCCCTGTTGTGGGTATCAATGTTATTTTTAGTCTTTGGACCAAATTCCTCTGAAGGTCCTTTGAAGACCTTGACCTCATTTGGGTCCAGCACAGATAGGCATTTTGCCAAGAGACCAGCAGGAAATGACATCTAGTCCACACTCCACTCATCAACCAGGAAACTTAATGTAGCACTGTGACTGCCAGATGTCCAGGTGCAGTAAGAGAGGAAGTCCTGGTCTCATACTTCTAAAAGTCTTTTTTTTTTCAGGTGTGCACTTTTATTGAACTGGTCTCAAGTCAGTGTACAGGCAAGCCCTGGCTGCCTCCACACCTCCACCCACTCCCAGGGATACCAAAAGCCTTCATACATCTCAAGTCGGGGACAAAAAGGGGGTCCACAGTGGCTGATCATTCTAAATAAAACAAATAAAAAAGTATTAAGGCAAAGATTTTTTTTAATTGCATTACATAATTTACACAAAAGCAATGCTATTTCCTCCCCCGTGTGGACCAGGAGAGAGCTGGGCTACTCTCCTTAGAGAGAAGTGGGGCGGATTTTGGTTGGGCAATGGACTTCCTGTAACAATGCATCACAGATATTTGGAATGACTATTAAAAAAAAGAACAACGTACAATCAAAGTCCTTGGCCATATTGTAGAACTTTGGGGACGCTCACTCCAACTCGCTGTCACCTTCACCGTCCCAGTTTTTAAACCCTGAGAGTCATCAAGCCAAAACAAAAAAACAAAAAAAGCCATGCCAATCTCATCTTGTTTTCTGCACGTTAGGTTTGTCAAGAAAGGATGTAAGGTGCTAGGCAGTCAGCCTAGAAGCAATTGCGGCACACGATAGAGGAGCTGGACTCCTCGTGCTCCTGCTTGCTGATCTACATCTGCTGGAAGGTGGACAGTGAGGCCAGGATGGAGCCGCCAATCCACACAGAGGACTTGCGCTCAGGGGGTGCGATGATCTTGATCTTCATGGTGCTGGGCTCCAGGGCAGTGACCTCTTTTTGCATCCTGTTAGTGATGCCTGGGTACATGGTGGTACCTCCGGACAGCACCGTGTTGGCGTACAGGTCCTTGCGGATGTCTACATCACACTTCATGATGGAGTTGAAGGTGGTTTCATTGATGCCACAGGATTCCATGCCCAGGAAGGAAAGCTGGAAGAGAGGCTTGGGGCAGCGGAACCACTCGTTGCCAATGGTGATCACCTGGCAGTCGGGCTGCTCGTAGGTCTTGTCCAGGGAGGAGGAGGATGCGGCGGTGGCCATCTCCTGCTCGAAGTCCAGGGCGATGTAGCACAGCTTCTCCTTGATGTCATGCACAATTTCCCGCCTGGCCGTGGTGGTGAAGCTGTAGCCACGCTCGGTGAGAATCTTCATGAGGTAGTCTGTCAGGTCCCAGCCAGCCAGGTCCAGAGGCAGGAAGGTGTGGGGGAGAGCATACCCCTCATAGATGGGCACAGTGCTGGTGACCCCATCCCCAGTGTCCATCACGATGCCAGTGGTGCGGCCAGAGGCATACAGGGACAGCACAGCCTGGATGGCCACATACATGGTTGGGGTGTTGAAGGTCTCGAACATGATCTGGGTCATCTTTTCCTGGCTGGTCCTGAGGTTCAGGGGAGCCTCGATCAGCAGCACGGGGTGCTCCTCAGGGGTGAAACGCAGCTCGTTGTAGAAGGTGTGGCGCCAGATCTTCTCCATGTCGTCCCAGTTGGTGATGATGCCGTGCTCAATGGGGTACTTCAGGGTCAGGATGCCTCTCTTGCTCTGGGCCTTGTCGCCCATGTAGGAGTCCTTCTGGCCCATGCCCACCATCACACCCTGATGCTGCAGGTGCCCCACGATGGAAAGGAAGATGGCCCGGGCGGCGTCGTCACCCGCGAAGCAGGCCTTGCACATGCCGGAGCCATTGTCAACGACGAGCGCAGCAATATCATCGTCCATGGCGAACTGGAGTGGCGTGGACTGGTGGCCGAGCGAGGTCGCAGGTTGGCAGGCGGACGCGGTCCTGAAGGTCTAAAAGTCTTAAAGGGACAGCAAACTGAACCTAGCCCCAGCCCATCTCACAGCTCTGCTAAGTGAGATGACCAGTTGCCATTGTGAATGGCAACTGTGAACCAAATAAAAGCTGGATAAAAGGCTAAGACATGAGAATGAACCAGGAAAAACAAGGATGCCAGACACATGAAGTGCTCCACAACTAGAGAAGAGGGAATGCAGAGGGGATGGGGCTAGTGATGTTGAGTTTTGGTTTCCTGGGCAGGTGGGGAAGCCCCATTTTAGAGTTCCTGAAGGTTAACAGAGGCCAGGAAAAGTTAATAGCTAAAAATAAAATTGCAAACATCTGATGAAAAAATTAAAAAATCCTTAATATGATTTTTTACAAAACATGTAACTTTTCTCAAAAGATCTCCCCAAAACTCTTTTCCTTCTTCCTATGTTCTCATGTCTTTAAATACACCAAGCATGATAATTTTATGAGCAAATGACATTATACATAACACATTTTTATGTTTCAAAGCTTGGTGACAAATTCCATAAAGAGTGTTTTTTTAAAAAAGAAGAATGTGTGTATTTCAGTTTTTCCCACATTGCTACTTCATCTGGTCTCCTCCATTACAGATTCTCCCCCCTTGGCTTCAACATTTTGGGATACTTTATGTTTATAATCCCAAACTTCTCTTCAAGGATGACTTCTACTCTTCTCCAGAGAAGACTTGGTCTCTGATTTCAACTCCATCATTTGTTTGCTGGATGACTTCTGGTGAGTCACAACCCTCTAGTTCTTCGTTTCCTGTCTGAAAAGTGGAAACCATAATCATTTTTACCCCATTTTGGAAAGATTACAAGGTGTGTGTTAAGGATCTGGCACAGCGCTCTTTGCACATTAGGTAGACTTCATATTCTTCTTCTTTCTGATATTCTTTAGAAAATGTTCCCCTTGGTCTTGAGCAGGGTATCTCTTAATAAGCTTGCTGGAGTAGAAATTAAACAGTGATATTTAGGGGAAATAATATGGGATCAGAAGTCAAGATAAATGACTGGAGGAGAAAAGATAAACGACTTAAGCAAAAGCGGTGTCACTAGAAAAAATAAAGATACTCTGCAGGTATCTAGGAGAAGACAGACCTTTTGGAAGAGGCAGGGACACATATCTAGGATGACCAACTGCCCCAGTCTGCTTGAGAGTGAGATGATTCCCAAAATGTGAAATTTTCAGTGCCAGCACCAGGAAAGACCTGGAAAAACCCAAACAAGCCAACATCTTAACATTTTACAACTCATGAAAAATCCTTTCCATGTCCACAAACAACTGGGTGATCAGCCTTTTGGTAGAGTGATCTTCATTTCTTGCTGGAAAACTATTGAAAAGGCAAGTGAGAGAATATTGTTCAAAGAAAACACTAGAGGTGAGAGTGACAATAACCAGGGAATGGCTTAACAGCCCTAATTGGCCAGGCGAATCCTCATTCTACCTCAAAGTTTCACGTGTTCCCAGAGAAACTACAAATTTGATTAAAAAGGATGTTCTTTCCCCAAACAAGGACAAAGCTTCCTCCACCAAATCAGCAGGAGAGCAGCACTGTTCAGATGGGACTATGATGTCTCCAGAGACCTCAGAGTAACCGTTCTCCCTCAGAGAAAGAAGAACTGAGAAATAAAAAAATTCAGTTAAGCATGACACCAGGAAGGCTCTTAGGAGCCTCATGTGGGAGGACTACTAGAGATACAATAAAATAACTGGGCATTTATCATTGAGTATTCATGTACTCTGTCCTGGCATTAGCCATGGCTCCCCCATCCACTCTGAAGGTAGAGGTACTGAATGACCTGGTGTTTGGACCCCAAGCAAACCTCTCCCCAACCCCAGGGATACCTGCTGTGTGCTGAGCTGTGTTGGAGATTGTTCTGCCCTCTTCAGATTGACTCTTCTTTTGAAGTTCTTGTCTTTTAAAAATATTCAGCCCTTCAGCCTGCTTTTTCTCTCAGCAAGTGCAAGAGTTCCTCTGAACTGCCTGTCAGAGTCAGAGGTCCAGAAGAGCAACCCTTCATTGGCGGAACAAATGGTGTTCTCCAGGCCAGCATTCACACTTTGAACAGGATTGAGTTTCTCAGTGCATGTATGTGATTGCAACTTTTATACAAGGGTTAAACACCCCATATTCCTTCTTTTAGGGAAAATAACATAAAATCACATCTGGGGCCATGGGAGGAGCACTTTGGTTCTGGAACCCTTCCAGCTGCAATCAAAGCCTCTTTTGCTACTTCAGGCGGTCTGGAAAAGAGGATACTGGTTTTCCTAGAGTGACATGACCCAAATGGAATCGCTGATATGCTTCAAACTTGTCCCCAGATGTACATCTGACCAAGATGCACATAGATCACAGACACTGCACACTGCTGACATAGAGGAGAAAGGAAAGTTTTCAAGTCTATCTGCTTTGGTGTCATGCATATTTCATGCTATTAAGGTGAATGGAACCTCTGTACATTTTCCAACAGCCTCAGACTTTCTGGAGCCAGGCACCACATCATGCTTTTGAAGCAATGAGTTGTCTAACACAGGAGATAATTCAGGTTTACATTCAGTCACTAAAAGGTCAGAATAGTAAAATCAGTAAGGATGTCCCAAAACAAGTAGAAACAAGGAAAATAGTGTGTCTTGTAAATAAACTACCTTGCCTTAAGATGAACATTCAATTTTCCCCAGCAAAAAGTGATGGTGTAGGGGGGAGTTCTTCAGTGTCCCTGCTTGCTGATATAATTTCTGACTTATGCTTCATTGTTAAAATTCCACAACCTTGTTACAAAGGATAATAAAGGCTTTGCAACTCAGAAAATGTTGTTTCCTCTAGCTCCAAATGGACACTGCCGTTACTATAGCCACGGAAGCTAAAAGGATAACATTTTTATCATGTTTTCTTGCTTCCACACATAACTTTATTTGATTTTTCCCAGCCTTGTTCATGCCCCTAGTTTTCAAATGAGAAAACTTAGATTTTCTGGTGTTTGGACTTCAAAGTCAATGCTACCTCATTTCACACCAAGAATAAAAATCAAAGCATTTTCTTCTTCTTATTGAGGATAGACAATCATCACTAACCAACAAACTCTGTGTTTGGTTTCCTCTTTCTTGGAGATTTTCATGTTTGCACTGCCCCTAAGGAAAAGAATGTCCTCCTGGTGGTGGTGTTCTCTCATCCAGTTGTCTGGAGTTTGAGCCCGTTTTGATCATCAGCCAAACCTCAGGAATGTGTGACTGATCATGAAAAGAAGCTCACTGCTCCTGATTTGGAATTAGATTACTGCTAGTGGGGGGGGGGGTCTACCCTTCTTTAGACTTCACTTTTCTCCTCTGTAAAATGGGGACAAGAGGAATTCCCATTTTGGGGTCTATGAAGAATAAATGAACTGGTATACTCATTCACCCACTACACATTGAGCTACGTAGGGTCATAATTGTAAAGTGCCAGACAAGGAGCCTGACACATTGATGTCCAGCAACTTTTGCCTCCTCACCCCTCCTAAAACTGGACACCTCCTAAAGGCCATGTAAAGCCTATCTTTAATGGTAACTTTTCATGTTTCCTTACTCTTTTGGGTTTTTTTCTTTTTGCATATGCAAAGCTAATTCCTGAGTAAACTTCATGAAGGTTGTTTCTGATTGAATCAGAGGTCTATCAGTAACTCATCTACTGGCTGGCCTATGAGGTTACCTGACACAAAGGAGAATGGCCACTTAAATTGATGGCTACATGTAAGGCCAATCAGACTTGCTTTCTTTGGACTGTGTCCTATAGAATATGAAGAGGATTGGTTAGGTTTCAGAGAAAAAAAGTAATGGAGGTGAGCGATGAGAGACTAGGGAGGACCAGGGAGAAAGTTTTGTAGAACAACATCCAATCTTTTTTTTTTGAGTTGGAGTCTCACTCTGTCACCCAGACTGGAGTGCAGTGGCTGCTCCCGGCCTGCTGGGTGATCCTTCTGCCTCGGCCTTCCAAGTAGCTGGAACTACAGGCATGCACTACCACGCCCAGCTCATTTTTTATTTATTGTAGAGATGAGGTCTCATCAAGTTGCCCAGGTGGGTCTCAAACCTGCAGGCTCAGGCAATCCACTCACTTCAGCCTCCCAAAGGTGCGGAATTACAGGCTGAGCCACTGAGCCTGCCTTAACATTGAATCTTGATCATTTTTCTAGTTCCACATCTATCATAAATATTCAATACCTATCCACTATCTCCTTTTAAAAGTGGCTGTAGCACCTCAAAAGAAGGTGGTTATGCTATTTTTCATCTGCGAAGAATGAAAAAGAACTTGCCGCCCCTGCAGATGCAAAATAGCATGTCATCCCCATAGAAGTCAAAGAGATGCCAAATGACTGTCATTCTGCTCCTTCCTTTACTTGCTTTGGGTTAGTCACATGCCTTCCTTGAACCTCAGTCTCCTCATCTGTCAAACTGCCTGATACCCTCGATGGTTCTGACATTTCCCCAAGCCATTAAGCTTTAGATCTTTTGTGCCTTTAAGGGTGGCTGAGGTCAGTTTTGGATGGGATCAGAAACTCACGTAGTAATCACAGAATAAAGGCATTTGGTTTCCTTAGGTTCTGGGCAGGACTATCGTGCTATGTCCTGTACTCACTGATGCTTAAAGAAGACACAGAGATGTATTGTCAACCAAAGAAATGGAGATAAGTATAACCTTTTTTGGATTATCCCCAGTATTATTCATATCTCCTCCAAAGCGAAACCAAGATCATGTGCCACCTGATAACCATCCATCTGCCCCGAGAAGAGTCACTGCATGGAGAATTCTTGCTAATTCTAGTTAAATACTGAAAGGGGGAGAGGGACTCCAATGTGGAGCCTTTTCAGATCAGAAGTCCTTCGCTTTCCCCCTTTCTAGGAGCTAGTGGAAAGGCTGTGAGGTTACTTGTCCAGGTGCATTCATGCATGTTATTCAACCTTTCCAGAAGCAACTTTCTCTACCTCAAAAGCAGAGGAATAATACCTGCCCTTCTTTTTTTTTGAGAAACCATTATATTTATTCATTCAGTTTTCTAGTATTTCATTGTTCATCTTGTTTATATTTTAAAAATCAAACATTTTTCTACATCTGTGAATTAGGTTAAAGAGTACAATGTAGTGTCCATTTTATGTTTCAACTGTTAAACCTATGACATAGAACTAAAAAAAATCATTTAAAAATCAAGGATTCTTTTTTATGTGACATGTTGGTTAAAATGTACCACTAGAAAGGTATTGTGTCTTAACATAGAAATGAAATGTAAGTATAGGTAAAAAGGCAAGTCATTAGTCAGAGATGAGAACTATAATTCTCATGGTAAAATACCAGCATAAACAAACTTGTATAGCATTTACTGCTAAACAGAGTACTTATAAATGTAATGCATTAAACAGAAGTCTGATAGTTTATTATAGTCTTAAGAAGAAAAATCTAGCTTTTTAAATATTTTGTGCACGAATATATTACTATAAACATGAAGACATTTGTGAAATCTTGTTTTAGTCATTTTCTTTATAAGGTCACAGCACTGTACAGTCTTCATTTTTGGACAGAACTGCTTCAATTCTAAGTGGTCTAGATTCTGTCTGCCTATCATTTTTTTGGGTTATAAATACTAAAAGTCAGTAAAATAAGTGTTTTTCAAATCTGCAGACCTCATTTTTGTGTTATATAGTGCTTTTTTTAAAAAAGCATTTTTTATTTTAAAATTCTGGGGTACAGTTAAGGATTAGGTATAATAATATGCATCGTTCAGGCACCCTTGTTGACAAGGGATGTCTCCCATCCCCAGACAGGTATTAACTACCGTTAATCCCACTTCCCTTTCCTTCCCCACTCCTCCCATAGTTTCCCACCACTGTCAACCCTTTTCTTACAATAGATGTACAAGGTCCACTTATGAGTGAGAACATGTGATACTCAGATCTTTGTTTCTGTGAGAGATCACTCAGTATTATAAACTCTAGTTCCATCCAGGTTGCTGAAAAGTTCATGATTTTGTTCTTTTTTATGGCTGTGTAGTATTCCATCATGTATATGTACCACATTTTTTTAAACCATTCCTCTTTTGATGGGCAGCATGGTTGCTTCCAGGTTCTTGCTACTGTGAACAATGCTGCAATAAACATACATGTGCAGGTATCTCTTTTGTAGAGTGATTTGAGTTCTTTAGGGTATATTCCCAGCAAGGGGATTGCAGGGTCATATGGGAGGTCGATATTTAGAGCTTTTAGGAATCGCCACACTACTTTCCACAGAGGTTGCACTAGTTTACACTCCCACCAACAGTGTAGAAGTGTTCTCTTTTCACCACATCATCTCCAACATCTGTTATTTTTTGAGTTATTGATAATGACCATTCTGACAGGAGTTAGGTAGTATGTCAGTGTAGTTTTAATTTGCATCTCCCTGATGACTAGTGAGGTTGAACACTTCTTCATGTGTCTGTTGGCTGCTGGTATATCTTCTTTTGGGAAGTGTCTGTTCATATCCTTTGCCCACTTTGTAATGGGGTTGTTTTTGTTTTTGTTTTTTTTTCTTTTCAGCACATTTGAGCTCCTTGTAGATCCAAGATGTTAGTCCTTTGTCAAACATAGAGTTGGCAAATACGTTTTCCCAGTCTGTGGGCTGTCTCCCTGCTCTCTTGATGGTTTCTTTGGCTTTGCAGAAGCTTGTCAGTTTAATGAGGTCCCATTTGTCTATCTTATCTCTTATGGCCCATGCATTTCGGGTTTTGTTCAGGAATTAGATGTCAGTTCCAATTTCCATAAGGGTGGGTCCTGCATTTTCTGAGGTTCTTATGGTTTGAGGTTTTACATTTAGGTCTCTGATCCACTTGGAGTTAAATTTTGTGTATGGGGATAGATAAGGGTCTTGTTTGAATCTTCTGCATGTGGTCAGCCAGTTTTCCCAGCATCATTTACTGAATAGGCTCTCCTCTCCCCAGTTGTGGGTGGTGGAGGCTTTGTTGAAGATGAGTTGGTTGAGAAATTGAGGTTTTGTTTCTGGAATATCAATTCTATTCCATTGGTCTATATGCCTGTTTTTGTACCAATACCAGGCTGTTTTGATTATTGTAGCTTTATAGTAAAGTTTGAAGTCTGGTATTTTGATATCTCCTGCTTTGTTTCTTTTGCTGAGGATTGTTCTGGCTATTCTTGGTCATTTGTTTCCATATGTATTCCTTTATGGTTTTTTCTAGCTCTGAGAAGAATGTTGCTGGTAATTTGATGGGTATTGCATTAAATCTGTAGATTGCCAGCCAGGCTCGGTGGCTCGGCCTGTAATCCCATGCTTTAGGAGGCTGAGGTGAGTGGATTGCCTGAGCCTGAGGATTCAAGACCCGCCTGGGCAACTTGGCGAGACCTCATCTCTACAACAAATAAAAAAATCAGCCGGGCATGGTAGTGCATGCCTGTTATTCCAGCTACTTGGAAGGCTGAGGTGGAAGAATCGCCGGAGCCCAGCAGGTTGAGGCTGCAGTGGCCGCTCCGGCCACTGCACTCCAGTATGGGCGACAGGGTGAGATTCCAACTCAAAAAAAAAATCCGTAGATTGCCTTAGCTAAGATGAATATCTTCACAATGTTGATTCTTACAATCCATGAGCATGGGATAGTTTTCCACTTGCTTGTGTCATCTTTGATTTCTTTGAGCAGTGTTTTATATTTTTCATTGTAAAGGTCTTTCAGGTCTCTGGTTAGGAAGATGCCAAGGTATTTCTTTTTTTGTGGCTATTGTGAACGGGATTGTGCTTTTTTGGGGGTTTCTGTTTGTTTATTATTGGTATAAAGAAATGCAATTGTCTTTTGCACATTTATTTTATACCCTGAGACTTTGCCAAAGTCCTTTATCAGTGTAATGAAGCTTTTGACAAATTCCCTTGGGTTTTCAAGGTACACAATCTTGTCATCTGCAAAGAGAGATAACTTGACTTCTTCTTTTCCTATTTGGATACCCCTGATTGCCTTCTCTTTTCTGATTGCTTTAGCCATGACTTCCAATACTATACTGAACAGGAAGGGAGAGAGTGGGCATCCTTGTCTTGTTTCAGTTTTCAAGGGAAATGGTTCCAATTTTTGTCTGTTTAGGAGTATGCTAGCTGTGGGTTCTCATAGATGGCTATTACTATTTTGAGGTATGTTCCATGTATGCCTAGATGGTTGAGGGTTTTGAACAAGAAGGGGTGCTGAATTTATTTTTTTTTGAGTTGGAGTCTCACTCTGTCGCCCAGACTGGAGTGCAGTGGCCACTCCCAGCCACCGCAGCCTCGACCTGCTGGGCTCCGGCAATCCATCCGCCTCAGCCTTCCAAGTAGCTGGAATTACAGGCATACGCTGCCATGCTCGGCTGATTTTTTGGTTTATTGTAGAGATGAGGTCTCGCTGCCCAGGCAGGTCTCGAACCCGCGGGCTCAGGCAATCCACTCACCTCAGCCTCCCAAAGGTGCGGGAGTACAGGCTGAGCCACCAAGCCCGGCTGGGGTGCTGGATTTTAACAGAAGCCTTTTCTGCATCTAATGATTTAATCATGTGGTTTTTGTTCTGACGTCTGTTGATGTGTTTAATTACATTTAGTTTCTCGCAAATGTTGAACCAGGCTTGCGTCCTGGGGATGAATGAAGCCTACTTGGTCATGATGGGTGATTTTTGAGATGTGTTGTTGAATCCAGTTTGCTAGGATCTTGTTGAGAATTTTATGTTCATCAAAAGTATTGACCCTGGAGTTTTCTTTTTTTGTTGGGTCTTTACCAGACTTGGGTATCAATATGATGTTAACTTCATAAAATGATTTGGGGAGGGTTCCATCTTTCTCAACCACCTGGAATACTTTCAGGAGGATTGGTATCAGCTCCTTCTTAAATGTCTTATAGAATTCTGCTGGAAAGCCACCTGGTCCAGGGCTTTTTTGTAGGTAGTTTTCTTATGACAGTCAATTTCCTTGATTGTTATTGGTCTATTTAGGGTCTCGATTTCTGCTTGTTTCAACCTAGGTGGGTTGTGTGATGTCAGAAAGTCTTCCATTTCCTTAAGGTTTTCAATTTTGTTTCCTTACAAGTGTACATAGTAGTTTCTAATGATCTTTTGTATTTCTTCAGGTTTAGATGTTACTTCATCTTTTGTGTTTCTGATTGTATTTATTTGGGCTTTTTCTCGTTTTTTCTTGGTCAGTCTAGCTAGGGGACCATCGATGATGTTTATCCTTTCAAAGAACCAACTTTTTGTTTCGTTGGTTTATTGTATTATCTTTTTGTCTTCTATGTCCCGGATTTGGGCTTTTATTTTGGTGATCTGGATTCTTCTGCTGAAGTTAGGGTTTTGATGGTCTTGCTTTTCCAGCTTCCTAAGGTGATTAATTAGGCTGTTAATTTGTGGTCCTTCCATTTTTTTATGTGTGTTTTTCATCTGCTGCTTTCATGGTGTTCCAGAAATTTTGGTAAGATGCTTCTTCATTTTCGTTTGTTTCCAGGTATCTTTTAATCTCTGTTTTGATTTCATCATTGACTCAGGAGTTGTTTAGCATCATGCTATTTCATGTCTATGTCTTTGTGGGTTTGGGAAGAACCTTGTTGGTGTTGATGTTTATTTTTATTCCAATGTGGTCTGAGAAGGTGCATGACAAAATTTCAATCTTTTGAAATTCGTTTATGCTTGATTTATGGCCAAGTATGTGTTTGATCTTAGAGCATGTTCCATGCAGTGATGAGTAGAATGTATACTCTGTGGTCGTTGTGTGGAATGTTCTGTAGGTATCAATTAAGTCCAGTTGATCAAGAGTCACATTGAAGTTCTGGATCTTGCTGCTGATTTTTTGTCCTGATGATCTGTCTAGGGTTATGAGTGGGGTATTAAAGTCCCCAGCTGTGATAGTGTTAGAGTCAATATCTTTTTTGAGTTTATCTAGAAGTTGCTTTATGAAAGTTGTTGCTCCTATGTTGGGTGCATATATGTTTAGGATGGATATTTCTTGTTGATAGAGTGAACCTTTTATCATTATGTAGTGATCTTCTGTATCTTTTTAAATTTTTGATAGCTAAAATGGTATTTTGTCTAAAATTAGGATCGCAACTCCTACTTTTGTGTTCTGTTTGCCTGAAAATTTGTTTCCCATCCTCTTACTTTGAATCTGTGAGTGTCCTTTCTAGTGAGATGGGGCTCTTAAAGGCAATATATTGTTGCCTGGTAATTTTTTTTTATCCATTTTGCCATTCTATGTCTTTTAAGTGGTGCATTTAGTCCATTCACATTCAGGCTAATTATTGAAATGTGAAAGTTGATCCCTATCATAAGGTTCTTATTGAGTTGTTGTTGTTATTCCTTTTTGTTGTCTTTCTTTTGGTTTTGGGGTTGGTTCGTGTGTGTTTTACTCTTTTTCCTGTACTCTTGTGAAGAATGTTGTTGTTCTTTTTTCCTTTTCTTCTGTGTTTAGTACTTTCTTAAGTTTTTCTTGTAGAGGTGGTCTGGTGGCAGCATAAGTTCTTAAGGATTGGATGTCTGGGAAAGATTTTAATTCTCTCTCACTGATGAGGCTTAACTTGGCTGGGTATGGATGAAATTGTTTATCTTTTAGAACTTTGAAGATAGGGCTCCAAGTTCTCTGAGCTTGCAGGGTTTTTGTAGATAAATCTGCTGCTATTCTAATGGGTCTTCCATGGTAGGTGATCTGGCCTTTTTCTTTAGCTGACTTTAGGATTTTTTCTTTTATACGCACTTTGTTTAGGCAAATTATTATGTGTCTGGGAGTTGGTCTCATTTGTTGTCTTGCAGGGGTTCTCTGAATCTCTTGTGTTTGAATTTTTGCATCATTGGTGAGATGCGGGAAGTTTTCTTCAATAATCTCATGAAATGCTTGTTCCAGGGTGGCCTCTGTCTCTCTTTCTTTTTCAGGAAGTCTAATTATTCTCAGATTTGATCTCTTGAAGTAATTGCTCATCTCTGGAAGGTTTTTTTTCTGTCTTTTTAAGCTTCTTTTCTATGTTTTTGACAGCTTAGGTTAGTTCTATAATTTGGTCCTTAAGCTCTGAGATTCTTTCTTCTGCTTGGCTAATTCTGCTTTCCATGCTTATTAGTATGTTATTTATTCAATTCACAGAATTCTTTACTACTGCGATCTCTGTTATCAACTCCTTTCTAGTTTCAACTCCTTTCTAGTTTCTTCTTGTCTCTCCTCAATTCTTTTTAACCTCTCCATTAATGTCTTGATATCTAGGTTTGTAGTTTGAGATCAGTCATTCTGGGGGCTCTTCATTGTTTGCATTCCAAAGTCAGTTTTCTCAGTGTCTGCCCTCCCAGGGGTCTGGGAGAGACCTGTGTTCTTCTTTTGGTTTTTCTTCATTTGTTTAGATTTTTCTCTCTCCCCCTTTCTCTCCCCTTCTTTAATTCTGTTTTTCAGGAAAGATGGGGTTGCTTTTACTTCTTTTGTTCAATCTTCAGTTCTTCCTTATGAGGAAACTCTGGCTTTTTTCACTTTTGAGGCTGGACTGTGTGTTGAGGGCTGTACTTTTTGCAGTTTTGAAGTTTAATTGAGGGGAAGCTGTGATCAGAATCTATCTGCAGATCCCAGTATCCACCAGATGTATTGGCACACTGAAGCCTGTTTCCCACTGCCTTGCAATCTGCCCATGCAGCAGGGTTTAGGTTTGCTCCCTGAAACAAAAGGAAGTACAAAAAAGGAAAATAATGGAAGGGGGTGAGCAGGAGGAAGTTAGAGAAAGAGAAGAGTGAGAGGAAAAACAGACATACATACCAACTAATGAGTGAAAAAGAGATATACGGCAAGAAAAGAGTGAAAAACAGACACACAAACAAAATTCCCTAAAGCATACCGGTAATCACATAAAGACAGTCCAATAAAATCATGCATTTTGATGCGTTTTTCCCCAACACAAATAAGTAGTCTAAATGAAAAAGCAAACAAAAGTGAGCAAAACAAACAGTCAAAACAATAAAAGCAGAAATCAAAATAAGAAACCAGACTAGCTCTGGAATCTTTCCTGAGTGTCTAAAGTCTCTTCAGCTCTGATCTCTAGCCTCTCCCCTTTGCTTTCATTGCAGGCAGATAGATTTATTCCAAGCTTGGGTTGGTTCTCTTGGCTTGCTGCCTGAGAGGTCTGCGACAGGCCTGAGTTGTCCATATCTGATTCAGCATGGGGGGAAGCTTTTGTCTCCTGTTACCTTAGAATCTACAATGGAGGCTGCTTGTAGATGGGTGGGGCAATACAAATCTTTACCTGGAAAATGGCTGAGGTGGGTAGCTCTTCTTTCAAGGATCCTTTCTCTCCACCAATTCTTTCTCTTCACTCGCCCAGGACTGTGGGCCATCTGCTATAATGAGCTGTGGGATCAGCAACACAGTTGGGTGCTGGATCTGGTGTGCCTCCAGCGGCCTGGGTTGGAAGAGGGAGCTGGGAATTCCCTCTTCTGGAGCTGAGAACTGAGAGTGGCTGATCAGCACCTCCTTAAGATATACTGTTCCCTTACACCACCATGGGATCCCACACTGGGTGCCTCAGCCAGAGAGGGGACCAGAGCTCCAAAGGGCGGGTGGTGAGCAGTGACAACAGTTTTGGAGCCTGCACAGGGCACTTCAGCCAGGAATGGAGCTAGTATCTCTGAGGGGCATGTGCCTAGAGCCTTCCTGGGTGATGGTGGCTTGAAATAGAGCTGGATGGGAGCCCAGAACCCAGGGCGGGGAGCTGGAACTCTGAGGAGTGATCACTGGGCCTGCTGGATGGGGTACCCTGTCAGGGAGAGAGCTGGGAGTGACTGAGTGCTGGACACATTGGTGTAGCTATCAAGGGAACCCAGATCACCATAAGGCAGTATCCAAGGGCCACTGGGTGAGACGTTGTAGCCAGGGAGAGAGCTGGGATCTCCACATGGCTGGGGCTTGGGGCTGCCTATAGTGGAGCAGTAACAGCCAAGAGACTTCAATAGCTGGCCTTGTGTTGGTCCAAGGGTCTCCAGCCCTCAGACTGGTGCAACTGGTGGTGGGCAGGGGGGTGGGGGAAGGAAAGTTAGAGTCTTTTTGGGAACTCACTTTCAGAGAATCTCAGGGTCCCACTTATGTCGTTACCATCTTAGTGGAACCAATCACCTGCCCTTCTTTATACTAAAAAGAGTTAACAGTGGTCTCTATGCCAAATAAAGAATCAACTAAGACCCTTGATCATGAAGAAATCCAAGGAAACACATCAATAGTTTAAGAAAATCACATTTGGCTCCTATTATAAACTCAAGTTCTTGTTTACAGATCTATATAAAAGATGTAAAGACAGAATTATTTTATTTAATTAAAATTAATTAATTAACTTGCTAGTCCAGGCAAAAAGCACTCAGAAAATCATTCTGATTCCAGAAAGGTATTTCTCCTGTATTTCTATGATTAGAATTATATGTAATTATAATTATAATTTCTACTAGATTGCTTTCTTAAAATAGTGAGTGATTGTGTTCTCTCTTTCCCTATAGGATATGAAGTTAACTAACTTGAAAAATGAGACATACGTTTCCTTCACCTGCCTTTGTACCATCCACAATATTCATCAGTTTAGCTGTGGACTACTTGTCAGGTGGGAGATTCAGATTTGGATGAGGGGAAGTGGAATATTCAAGGATGGCATTCATCAGTGATTTCATTCTGCCTGCACTGCTTTGTTTAGCTTTGTACCCTACTAGTCTAGTCACAGCCCCCCCACCCAACACACCATCAAAGTAGGACTGCAATCCCATGGAGGCTCAAATCTTCATGCACTCAGAAGTCAGACAGACAATACACTTGACTGAAGTGGAACAGGTACAAAAAACATGTGGCTCGAGAGTTACGGTAAGATGGCAACGGCATAGATGGATTTGTGAGACTCTCCGAATGTGAGTTCCCAAAAAGACTTTTACTTTTCTTCCCACAGCCCCCTGCCCACTGCCAGCTGCACTGATATGAGGCCCGGGGAACTTCGGTCCCATGCAGGGCCAGATATTGCGGCCCCCAGCTGCGGCTGCTCCACTATATATGACTCCTGCCTGCATGGGAGTCCCGGGTCTTGGCTCCCTCCCTGGCTACATCGTCTCACCCAGCACCCAGCACCAAGCTGCCGGTCACCCAGGTAGCCTCTGGGCACCCACCCCTCAGAGATACCTGTCCCATTTCTGGCTGAAGTACCCTGTGAGGGACCCAGGGCCACCACCTGCCCTTTGGAGCTTTGGAGCTCTGGAGCCCTGGGCCCACCCTGGCTGAGGCAATCAGCCCACAACCCCAAGCTTGTGTAAGGGAACAGAACCCCAAGCTTGTGTAAGGTGCTGATTGGAGGCTTCCAGCTACAGAGGAGGGAATGCCTGACCCTCTCCTCCACACCAGCCTGCTGGTGACACCCCAGATCCAGTGCCCAGCTGTGCAGCTGATCCCTGGTGCCTCTCAACCCAGAGACCCAGACGAGTATCACCAAAAGTGAAAGTGAAGCTGCCACCTCCTCCATTCTCCAGGCAGATTTGTATTGCCCCACCCACCTTTTGGAGCCTCCACCTTAGTTCCTAAGGTAACATCGTTAAACAGGAGACAAAGTCCCTCTCCTACACTGAACAGACAGAGACAACTAAGCATCACAGACCTCCCAGGCAGCAGGCTAGCTGCCTGCAACAAAAACAAAGGGGAGAGGCTGGAGATCAGAGCTCAAGTGACTTTAGACACTAAGGAAAGATTCCAGATCTCTTATTTTGACCTCTGATTTTATCATTTTGACTGTTTGTTTTGCTCACTTTTGTTTGCTTTCTAACTTATACTATCTGCTTCATGATTTTATTGGTCTGTCTCTGTGTAGCTACTAGTCTTCTTTAGGGAATTTTCCTTCTGTGTTTTTTTCAATTCTCTCCGGTCTTGTGTGTCTTTTTCACGTGTTAGTTGGTATGTTTGTCTGTTTTCCCTCTCACTCTTCTCCCTCTAACTTCCTATTGACCACCCCTTCCTCCATTATTTTCCTCTTTTGTACCTCCTTTTGATCCAAGGACCTAAGCTACATCCTGTTGCACAGACAGATGGTAAGGCAGTGGGAAATAGGTTCCAGTGTGCTCATACACCTGTTTGTGGATGCTGTAATCAGCATATAGATTTGGAATCACAGTTTCCCCATCAATTAAATCTCAAAACTGCAGAAAGTACAGCCAACAGCCCACAATCCAACCTCAAAAGTGAACAAAGCCAGAGGACCCTCATAAGGAAGAACAGGAGATTATACAAGTGAAACAAAAGCAATCACACCTTCCCTGAAAAACAGAATTAAAGAAGAGGAGGGAAAGAGGGAGAGAGAGAAAAATCTACACAAATGAGGAAAAACCAAAAGAAGAATATGGGTCTCTCCCAGATCCCTGGGAGGGTAGACACTGAGAAAACTGACTTCGGAATGCAAACAATGAAGAGCCCCCAGAATGACTGGTCTCAAACTACAAACCCAGATATCAAGACATTAATGGAGAGATTAAGAAGAATTGAGGAGAGACAAGAAGAAACTAAGAAGGAGCTGATATTTGAGATAACAGTAATAAAGAATACTGTGAATGAAATAAATGACAAACTGATAAGATTGGAAAGCAGAATTACTCAAGCAGAAGAAAGAATCTCAGAGCTTCAGGACCAAAACACAGAAATAACCCAAATTCTTAAAAACACAGAAAACAAGCTCAAAAAGTCACAACAAAGCCTTCCAGAGATGAGTGATTGCTTCAAGCGATCGAACCTAAGAGTAATTGGCCTTCCTCAGGCAGAAAGAGAGACAAAGACCACATTGGAACAAATTTTCCATGAGATTATTCAAGAAAACTTTCCTTATCTAATGAGTGACGCAAAAAATCAAACACAAGAGATTCAGAGAACCCCTGCAAGACAACAAATGAGAGGACCAACTCCCAGATACATAATAATTTGCCTAAACAAAGTAGGCATAAAAAAAATCCTAAAGGCTGCAAGAGAAAAAGGCCAGATCACCTACCATGGAAAACCAATTAGACTAGCAGCAGATTTATCTACAGAAACCCTGTAGGCTAGGAGAGCTTGGAGCCCTATCTTCAAAGTCCTAAAAGATAAACAATTTCAACCAAGAATAACCTACCCAGCCAGGTTAAGCTTCATCAGTGAGGGAGAATTAAAATCTTTCCCAGATATCCAATCCCTAAGAACTTATGCTGCCACCAAACCACCTCTACATGAAACACTTAAAAAAGTACTAAGCACAGAAGAAAAGGGGGGAAAAAGAACAATGTTCTTCACAAGAGTACAGGAAAAAGAATAAAATACACAAGAACAAACCCAAAACCAAAAGAAAGACAAAAAACCAAGTGGAAGAACAACTCTATAGGAACTCTATGATAGGGACGAACTCTCACATTTCAATAATTAGCCTGAATGTGAATGGACTACACTCACCACTGAAAAGACATAGAATGGTAAAATGAAAAAAATATCACCAGGCAACCATATACTGCCTTCAAGAGACCCATCTCCCTAGAAAGGACATGCACAGACTCAAAGTAAGAGGATGGGAAAATTTTCAGGTGAATGGAACACAAAAGAAAGGAGGAGTCATGATACTAATTTAAGACAAAATACTATTTAAATTATCCAAAATTTAAAAAGATACAGAGGGCCACCACATAATGATAAAAGGTTCACTCCATCAACAAGAAGTATCTATCCTAAACATATATGCACCTAACATAGATGCACCAACTTTTATAAAGCAACTCCTAGAAAAACTAAAGAAAGATATTGACTCTAATACCATCATAACTGGAAACTGTAATACCCCACTAACAACCCTAGACAGATCATCAGGACAAAAATTCGGTAATAAGACCTGGAACCTCAATGTGACACTTGACCAAATGGACTTAATTGATACCTACAGAACACTCCATCCAAAGACCACAGAATACACATTCTACTCATCACCACATGGAATGTATTCTAAGCTCGACCACATAATTGGCCATAAATCAAGCATAAGCAAATTTAAAAGGACTGAAATTCTAACATGCACCTTCTCAGACCACAGTGGAATAAAAAATATTAACACCAACAAGGTCCTCCCAAAACCCACAAAGACATGGACACTAAACAGCATGATGCTAAACAACTCCTGGGTCAATGACTAAATCAAAACAGAGTTCAAAAGATACCTGGAAACAAATGAAAATGAAGAAACATCTTACCAAAATCTCTGGGATGCCTTAAAAGCTGTAGTTTTATATCCCTACAAACACACATGAAGAAAATGGAAGGAACACAAATTAACAGCCTAACAAGCCACCTAAAGAAGCTGGAAAAGCAAGACAACAAAAACCCTAATTTCAGCAGAAGAATTCAGATCACCAAAATAAAAGCCCAAATCCAGGACATAGAAGACAAAAAGATAATACAAAAAATCAATGAAACAAAAAGCTGGTTCTTCAAAAGGATAAAAAAGATTGATGGTTCCCTAACTTGACTGACCAAGAAAAAGAGAGAAAAAACCCAAATAAGCACAATCAGAAACACAAAAGATGAAGTCACATCTGACCCTGAAGAGATACAAAAGATCATTACACTACTATGTACACTTGTATGGAAACAAACTTGAAAACCTTTTGGAAATGGAGGACTTTCTGTCATCACACAACCTGCCTAGGTTGAAACAAGAAGAAATTGAGACCATAAATAGACCAATGACAATCAAGGAAATTGACTACGTAATAAGAAAACTACCCATCAAAAAAAGCCCTGGACCAGATGGCTTTCCAGCAGTATTCTACAAGACATTTAAGGAGGAGCTGATTTAAATCCTACTGAAGGAATTTCAGGTGATCGAGAAAGTTAGAACCCTCCCCAAATCATTTTAGGAAGTTAACATCACATTGATATCCAAGCCAGGTAAAGATCTTACAAAGAAAGAGAACTATAGGCCAATATCTTTGATGAACATAGATACTAAAATTCTCAACAAGATCCTAGCAAATCAGATTCAATAACACATCTCAAAAATCATCCATCATGACCAAGTAGGCTTCATCCCTGGGATGCAAGGCTGGTTCAGTGTTCGTAAAACCATAAATGTAATAAAATACATCAATAGATGTCAAAACAAAAACCACATGATTATATCATTAGATGCAGAAAAAACTTTTGATAAAATCCAGTACCCTTTCTTGATAAAAACTCTCGAACATCTAGGCATATGGGGAACATACCTCAAAATAGTAAAAGCCATCTACGAGAAACCCACAGTCAGCATAGGCCTAAATGGACAAAAACTGGAACCATTTCCCATGAAAACTGGAATAAGACAAGGATGCCCACTCTCACCTCTCCTGTTCAATATAGTATTGGAAGTCCTGGCTAGAGCAATCAGAGAAGAGAAGGCAATCAGGGGTATCCAAATAGGAAAAGAGGAAGTCAAATTATCTCTCTTTGCAGATGACATGATTGTGTACCTTGAAAACTGAAGAGAATCTGTCAAAAACCAACTTACACTAATAAAGGCCTTTAGCAAAGTCTCAGGATATAAAATAAATGTTCAAAAGACAATCGCATTTCTTTACACCAATAATAAACAAATAGAAACCCAAATAAAAAGCAAAATTCCATTCACAATAGCCACCAAGAAAAAGAAATACTTTGGCATCTTCCTAACCAGAGATGTGAAAGACCTTTACAATGAAAACTACAAAACTCTGCTCAAGGAAATCAAAGATGACACAAACAAGTGGAAAAATATCCCACGCTCATGGATTGGAAGAATCAACATTGTGAAGATATCCATCTTACCTAAGGCAATCTACAGATTCAATGCAATACCCATCAAATTACCAGCAACATTCTTCTCAGACCTAGAAAAAACAACACAAGAATTCATTTGGAAACATAAACAACCAAGAATAGCCAGAACAATCCTCAGCACAAAAAACAAACCAGACTTCAAACTTTACTATAAAGCTACAATCATCAAAACAGCTTGGTATTGGTATAGGAACAGGCATATAGATCAATGGAATCG
>NW_007249376.1:465981-518282 GCF_000164805.1 Carlito syrichta
CCTACAGACTGGGGAAAAAGTATTTGCCAACTCCAGGTCTGACAAAGGCTTAACATCTTGGATCTACAAGGAGCTCAAACGTGCTGAAAAAAGAAAAATAAACAACCCCATTATAAAATGGGCAAAAGATATGAACAGACACTTCACAAAGGAAGACATCCAAGCAGCCAACAGACACATGAAGAAATGTTCAACCTCACTAATCATCAGGGAGATGCAAATCAAAACCACACTGAGATGCAACCTAACTTCAGTCAGAATGGCAATTATCAATAACAAAAAATAACAGTTGGAGAGGGTGTGGCGAAAAGGGAACACTTCTACACTGTTGGTGGGAGTGTAAACTAGTGCAACCTTTGTGGAAAGCAGTGTGGCTATTCCTAAAAGCTATAAATATCAACCTCCCATATGACCCTGCAATTCCCCCTAATGAGAATATACCCTGAAGAACTGAAATCACTCTATCAAAAAGATACCTGCAAACGAATGTTTATCGCAGCATTGTTCACAATAGCAAGAACCTGGAACCAACCATGCTGCCCATCAAAAGAGAACTGGATTTTAAAAATGTGATACACATACACGATGGAATACTATGCAGCCATAAAAAAGAACAAAATCATGAATTTCGCAGCAACCTGGATGGAGCTAGAGTCTATAATACTGAGTGACCTCTCACAAAAACAAAGATCTGAGTATCACGTTCTCACTCATATAGTGGACCTTGATCATCCAACGTACTATAAGTAAATGACTGACAGTGGTGGGAAACTATGGGGGGGAGGGGAAGGGGAATGGGACTAATGGTAGTAAACATCTGTCTCGGGATGGGGAGACACCTCTTATCAACAAGGGGGCCTGAACGAAGCATAGTTTTATACCTAACCCTTAACTATACTCCACAATATCATAATAAAAAATATTGATTAAAAAAAAATGTGGCTCACAGTAAAAAATGTGGCCACAAATAAATAATCTTCTGAAACAAAAATAACATTGATCACATGATGATGAATGAAAACTGACTCCTGGCTCTACAGTTTAGGAGACAATAGGACATGGGTGGGATAGTTCATTAATTGGGGAGTATGTGCCCTGTGACATGGGATTCCCTTCTAAACAGTCAGGCTAAGATTACGATTTAACCATGAATGCCTGATATTGCCAGGTCAATGGATATTTCTTGTGATGTTTGGAATATTCTGATTTTTCTTGATACATATTTTTGACATGCTTGAAGTTTTTCAACTATTTTTTTAAAGGAGCTTCGTATTTATTCTGGCTTGGTTTGAAGTGAAAGAATGTGAGCCAAGCACTACCAGGGGCCGTCTTGTCAACTTAGAGAGATAGATTGCCTACAGTGATACCAGCAAAGAAAAGCCTAGTGAGAGATGGGAAGCATCTGAGTCCCAGTGAAGTTACTTGAACCCCTAGATCTAGCCATACCTGAAGGTTCTGATGTTCCTGAACTTCCCATCTGCATAACCTAGCAATTTCTTCATTTTTGCTTCTCAGCTTAAACTATGATTCTTTTACTTGCAACTGGAAAAAATTGTAATCAATACAATGACCTCAAGGTCATTTATGAATAAAGTTGTTAACAAGGTTGTTCAGTATGAGTATGTGAAAGATCTGTTGCTATTTTAAATGACAGAGCATGTTGGTACCAAGTAAGTTACATAGAAGCTGCATGATAAGAAACCTAAGATCCATTATTGAAATTTTCTTTCTCCTCCCATAGACAATAGGAAGCTGGTAAAGGATTTGGAAGATTGCCCCAGCTTTCTCTATCTTGAGATTTTATTTGGAAATTTGGCTACTCCATTGCAGGTTTTGTCTTTTTCTGCTTGTAGCAAGCAAGCTGCCTCCTGAGTGATGAAACGGAATATTAGGCCCATGTTTTCTGTAATTCTAACATCTTTGAGCCTATTACAGACTTGGACTGATTTAGAATCCCCAAATGACTATAGTAAGCAGAAGCTCTTCCAGCACTTTGAATACCTAATACAGTAAACTAAAAGTCACCAAAATGAAAGAACAAATGAGCCAGGCTTGTTGGCTCAGCCTGTAATCCCGCGCCTTTGGGAGGCTGAGGTGAGTGGATTGCCTGAACCTGCAGGTTTGAGACCTGCCTGGGCAACTTGGCGAGACCTCATCTCCACAATAAATAAAAAAGAAAAATTAGCCGGGTGTGGTAGCGAGCCTGTAGTTCCAGCTACTTGGAAGGCTGAGGCAGAAGGATCGCCGGAGTCCAGCAGGTCGAGGCTACAGTGGCCGGGAGCGGCCACTGCACTCCACAGTCTGGGCGACAAAGTAAGACTCCAACTCAAAAAAAAAAAAAAATTGCACATTTTCCTAAGTGTGTTTGGATTAGATTTATGTTAGACTTGGGTACCTCTCAATTTAATAGGTGGGAGAACTTTCATCAGACTTCAAAAGTACATGTATAATTCATGGCTGCTTGGTATAAGGAAATGGAGGGAGGGATTGTAATCTGAGAGTGAGATGCAGTATAGCAGAGAGCAAAATAGTGACACCTGTCAACTTGCTGAGCCTCCTCTTGCAATTTATGGAGACTGTCAGCTACTAACCATCCAAATAACTCATTTCCATGCCAGAGATTATAACTGAAGCAGAAAATACTGTAGATCAAGTCCTTGTTGTGACTTTTTAAAAAATGGGACACTGGTCTCTATGGTTGTCACAGAATGGAAGCTGGCAAGACTTCAGGGTTATTAGGCATTTTTCGCCATCAGTATTTCACTTTTTTTTTTTTTTTTTTTTGTGAGTCCCATAGTTTGTTCAAGAAGAGCTGAAATGGAACCCATGGAAAGAGAGTGATAGAACATTGTTTTCACGTCCTACTGGCAAAGGCTTTGAGATCAAACAGACTTGGATTTGAGTCGTGATTCCTCAAGTTACAGTCTGCTATCTTGAATAAAATAATTCATCCCTCTCAGGCTCAGTTTTCTTATCAGTAAAACAGGAACAATAATAGCACCAACATCGGAGTTATGCATAAAGTAAATGTGCTCTTGTACTTTGTTTTTAAGATAGATTTACATTAGAATTCATGAATTTCACGAATGATATTCATAGTGGGTTTTTTCTTTCCTGTGTGTGATTGTTTTAAGAGAAGGGAAAGGGATAGGTAGATGGAGAGAGAGATGGGGCTAAGGGAGAGAGAAAGAAAATAAAAATAGCATGGTGTTAAGCAGTCTGCACTCTAAGGTCAACCTGCGGAGTTTCAAGTTATGGCTCTGCTACATGCTTGTTGAGTAGCTTCTCAGTGCCTAGTTACTTTTCTGTAAAGTGGAAATAGTACTACTACTTTTCTCTTAGGTTGTTATGAGAGTTAAATGAATGAACATATATGTAAAGTAAATTGCCTGGAAAATAATGCATTATACAGCTTTGTTATCAGTAGTAATTGTGTATTATTCATTGGCCTGCTATTATGTTAGGAATTATAATGATAATTAATAATTTGAGGTAGAGGGTTTTGAGATTAGGGATGAAAGTGATGAAGAGTGTACAAACTCTAGTTTGTCATTCCTGATGTAAAATATGCTTGACCTTCATTTCTGCATCTATAAAATAGGGACAATAATTGATACCTCTTGGGGTTAAGATGACACTAAAGAGAGATAAAAGTATCCCAGCCTGGTGTATAGTGGCTGTTGTGCTGATTTCTCATTTCACAGAAGAGCAAGTACAGAAAGTTACTTGTGTTGTCCACAGAAACACAAATGATTTGACTAAATGTCTTTCCCAAAATCCTTGCCGTTTTCACTCCCCAGATACTGTTTGCTAAAAAAAAAAAAAAAAATCCAGACATTTAGACATTGAACCTTTTGTTTGGATTTTCATATCATGGAAGGTGATGGTGCTATGTAGATTGATGGGGCTATTCTGTAGGGTTCATCTTTGCTGAAAACTTCCATTGAATTGTGTCCTCATCAGCCATGTTTCTGCCACATGACCCAGCAACTTGTTATGTGATTGGATACCTGAGCAAAATTGGCCCAATGAGATTCACTCTGAGGAGCTGGGAATCAGAAGTTGAGTCGTCAAAGCCATATACCAGAATTCAACCAGTGATCCTTTTGAAAGTCAAATCTAAAAATCAATCATCCTCTCCCTACGTCAAATACATCCGTGACTTGCTGTGACTATTTTCCACTCTGGCCTTGGTCATGATGGCTCTACAAGGCCCGTCTCACACTATATCACCTTTCATTTTAGTGCTACCACCGCAGTGACAATTGCTTGAGTTCACCATGTGTCCTTTTGCATCAGGCCTTTGCATATGTTGTTGCCTCTGCCTGGAACACCAGTCCCTCTACTGTCCTCCTTTTTCCAATATCACTTCAGTCGTCACTTTCTCATGGTTGCCTTTCCTGATCTTTCTGATTGGGTCAAATTTATCTACTATGGGTTTTCATTAAACTGTGTACATTTCCATCATAACATTAACCACAGTTGCAATCTTACATTTTTGTGTGTGATTATTTAGTGCTTATCTCTCCCAGAAGACTTCAGGCTCCACTGGGGAGAAGCCAGTTATACTTCTATTTATTTCTCTGTCCTTAACACATGGCACAGTGCTTGGCCCACAGTAGATACTAGACACTTGCAGAGAAAATGAATGCAAATCAGGGATGAGTAGAGTTGCAGGGTTGAAGGCCACAGACCACTGCTGTTGGGGCTCCTAAAGTTGCTGTGCTATCCATCCCAACACTTCTTTAAGCAATTTTTTCCATACTTTCTGTAGATACAGTAAAAGACCCTCAACAGTCCCTCATTTTTTGTGGGACTCATGTTTTGTTTAATCTTGTTTGAGTAGGTTTCCCTTCTCTGTAATTCAATACAACCTTTTATACACCTGTAAGAAGATGGAGTTGGAGAAAATTCCTAAGGTTTTCTTCTTCCAAGTTGATTTGAAATGAAGACAAATAAGAATTAACGGTGGTGACGACAGTTCTAAGAAATATAAAAGATGTTTGTAGTTTATAGCTGCTGTTATTTATATCCCAAGTCAGTAGATTGCCCAGCCTTGCCAGGGAGCATCACTGCAGTTATTTCTAGTCCTAGTAAAGACTAGACTTCATTCAATTCTTACAAAGCCTTTGCTAAACTTCCTATTAATTTTGGACATTATCCCATAGATCCTATTTGAGTTCAGTAGTAACCTTGTCAAATGAAAAACTCTCCTTCCAGGAGAAGAAACATTGAAAGCATCATGTAAGGATATCTATATGTAGTAGAGACATACTGATTTAATTTAAAATTTTAAAAATATCCCACTCTGTACAGCTACTCTGGAATTATTGTTTCTGCCCTAGTCCCTTCCTGTAGTCAAACAATATCAACATCCACCCAGCTAAGCCAGAAATCTCAGCCTGTCATTGTTACTTCCCTCTCTCTGACCTCTTACAGTTAAACCCATTGAGTTCCATTCACCACTCTACTTGCTAAGCATCTCTCCAATCCACCCACTTCCTCACCTACATCCTCACCACCTCTATCCTAGCCAAGAAGTGAATATCTTTTTCTAGAATGGCTAAAATTATTTTTCAGTCGTCTCCCTGATGTCAAGATTACACCTTTCATACTATTCATCTTTCCAAGCAAAAGACCAATAATATCTAGTATTTCACCTCTTCTGTACCTTGGGCTCACACCTTAAAACTCACTCATTCAGTATGGCCACATCTGCAAACATCACAGATGCCAGCTTCTTTGCAGCTGCAAACTTTCATTAGAGAATTCTAATACAATTTTTTGATGTCACTATGACTGTAATCCATGTACACTATCTTCCCCAAATTCAGTAGGTCCCTTCTCTCCTCACTCATTATCATTCTGCTAGGATTTCATGGTTCATTATTTGCAGTCACCTGCCTTTAAATGCCACCTATTCAGTGTTCTTGGTTCCCCTTCTCTCTCCCCCAAATTTGCCTGGCAAAACCCAGCCCTAGTTGCAGTAAGAGCGATACTTGAACAGACAGGACCATGACAGAGAAAAAAATGTAACTTTTTTTACATCTTACTATATTTTTCTATTGAACTTCTCTGCTAAGGTCTCATGCAAGCTCATAAAGCTGTTATAAAGATTGAGTTAATATATGCAAAGTCATTAAAATATCTGGCACGTGAGAGGCACTCAATGAATGTTGACTTTTTTAATATCAAAGCTAAAGACAGTATACTTATTGCTGAAATACCAGAAAGCACTCCATTTACAAATATATGTTGTTACCACAATTGAATGTTGACTATTGTCAATATTATTGTTCTTGGTGTCATCATCATTATCACTAAATCACCCTATTCTCAGCTGATGACTTTATTTCAAACTCAGTAGAGAAACTGGAAATCTTCAAATACTTCTTTAATCTTGCTATCACCAAATCTCCAAACCTCCCAATATGTCTGTTGATCTAATTCTCCTCTCTAAGAAAATATTTCTTATCTTCTCAAGATTAACTCCTCACATGTGATCTAGATCTTGTATACATTTGCTTTCCTATGACTGTTGCATATTATAATACCACTGTTTCTTTGTCTCTCGGCACTGTGTGTGACTGAAGTGTGGGGATTGTCTGATATGGAGTTTGAGACCAGCCTGGGCAACATAGTAAGATCTCATCTCTACAACACAAAAAATAAAAAATTAGCTGAGCATGGTGGCATATGTCTCCAGTCTTTGCTGCCCAGAAGGCTGAAGGAGGAGAATCTCTTGAACCCAGGAGTTTAAAGCTGATCACACTACTGCACTCCAGCCTCGGAGAAAGAATAAGGCCGTCAGAAAGAAAGAAAGAAGAAAGGAAGTGGGGGAGGGAGGGAGAAAAGAAGGGTTGGAGGGAAAGGAAAGGAAAGGGGAAAAAAAGAAGAAAAAATGTAAGGCATGTTCCATAAAATGGTGCTGGGAGTTTGACCATCTAGAAAGATGATTTAGGAAGAAAATCAACTGCCTTTTTAAAAAAGTAGGAAATCCAATAATTAAAGTCCTAGTTGATTTACATATTTATACCCTGAAAGTTATTTTTTTCAGAATTGTAAATAATTATCCTGAAGCAATTTATCTTTGGCACTTACTTGTCGAAAAGTATAAGAAGTATCCTGACAGAATGGCTGACTGAACTAATTATATTAGGCATGATGATCTTCAATTAGATCAATAGGAGAAGAATATCAGTAAACATCTTGGAAAGCTTTTGCTACATTGGTTGGGCCCTTCAAGTTACCCCAGCATCAATACTAATTCATAAGAGAGTGTTCAGAAAACCACGGTGGATTAACAAGGAGAGAATGGATAATTGTCATAACACAAAAGGAAAAATCGGCTTAGAAAATGAGTCTGGGGCATTAAAAAACATTCCCTTCTCTTCAATCGTAGGATCACTAGCAGTTTTCACAACCCATGACTTCCAGTTGGCAGAATCAAATGACAGTTTCATCACCAATATATACTATTCTTTAAGAAAAACCCTAAAATGATTTCCACCCCTCACCCAAAAAACCAAAAAAAACAAAAAAACAAAAAACATGTTAATCACAGAGCAGGATCAGAGCTTTTCTCATTCAATGTCTTTGTTGACCAAGATGGAGAATGATGAGTTTGGAGACCCAACCAATACATCCTTATTTGGTAATCATTGAGATCCTGGTTTTATAATAATTCACTAACAAACAATTCATTCGTGTGTGTGTTTGTGTCTATAGTAGAAAGAAGGGTGGAAATTACAATGTACCAGGAATGGTTGTTCCAAGTGCTGCAAATTCATTTGTCTCCTTCATTCCTTTTTTAGCCCTTTCTTCTACCTTATGCCCTTTTCTTACTTCTGAGGAGTCTCTACATTTGTTGTAGATTTCAAAATTATTTTCTAAAGATCTTATCCTTGCAATATGCTAACTCACAGTGAATCTGCCTCCACATATGATAATATGTTGATATTGATAATAATGATAGTAGAAATGATCATAGTTGCAACAATAAAAACACCTTGGCAATACTTACTGAGTTGGTACCATTTGCCAGGCATGATGATAAACACCAAAAGTAGGTACTATTAGCTTCATATTGTAGATGGAGAAAATAAAAATTTAGGGGTGAAATGTACCCCAAACCTCACAACCAGTAAATAGAGTCCAAGTTCAAGCCCATGAAGGCTGACTCCAAATCTTATGCTCTTGGCTGCTATACTCAATGAAGGCATTCTTCCTCTTGGCTTCCCTAGTCAGAAAAGAGCTAAGGTATGACATTCTGTTCATTTTACTGGTAGAGAAATCTGTCCCCAAAGATCCACAACATCCCCCATGCATGTAGAAAAAAGTGGAGACAAGTCTAGAGTAATTTCACAGTGTTCAAGTGAAATTATTTAGTGAGTCATCCTGCTGCTTGTTTGGGTAAAGGTAAAAGTTTGTTTTTTGTTATTTACTTATTTTATTACAAAGATGTGGGTACGGCAGGATTAGGTACATAAGTAATGTATGTGCAGATGAGGTTTGGACCTCCAACTTGTCCTTACTTCCCTTGGTTTAGCATCAGGTACCCTTTGTGTTGTTACATGCCCTCCATCTTCCTCCCTCCCCTAGCAGGTCCTGCAACTGCTTATCCCTTGTGTCATTGTGATTAATGTTCAAGTCCCACTTATGAGGGAGAATGTGTGGTATTTGATTCTTTGTTTCTATAATAGATCGCTAAGAATGATCATCTCCAACTCCTCCCAGTTTGCTGAGAAGTTCAAGATTTTGTCCTTCTTTAGGACTACATCCATCATGTACATGTAGCACTTTTTAAAAAATCCATTCTGTTTTCAATGGGCAGTGTGTGGTTCCGTTTTTGCCATTGTGAATAGTGCGGCAATAAACATTCCAGTGCAGGTGACCTTTTTGTAGAATGATTTGTATTCCTCTGGGTATATTCCCAGGAAGGTTGCTGGATCATAAGGAAAGTGACTTTATAGTTCCTTTATATATCACCACATTTTCCTTAGAGGTTGCTCTCCCACCAACAGTGTAGAAGCTTCTCCTTTTCTCTGCATCCGTGCCAGCATCTATTTTTTAAAAAATTCATTAATGATGGTCATCCTTACTGGGTAAGACAGTATCTCAGGGTGGTTTTGAATTGCATTTCTCTAAATATCAGTGAGGCTGAGCATTTTTTTCAAGTATCTATTGGCTGCTTACATGCTTTTTTTTTTTTTTCCTGAGTTGGAGTCTCACTCTGTCGCCCAGACTGGAGTGCAGTGGCCGCTCCCACCACCACAACCTCCACCTGCTGGGCTCTGGTGATCCTTCCACCTCCGTCTTCCAAGTAGCTGGAACTACAGGAGCGTGCCACCACACCAGGCTAATTTTTTGATTTATTGTAGAGATGAGGTCTCACCAAGTTGCCCAGGTGAGTCTCGAACCTGCAGGCTCAGGCGATTCACTCACCTCAGTCTCCCAAGGCACTGGATTACAGCCTGAACCACTGAGCCCGGCACATGTATTTTTTTAAGAAGTGTCTATTCATGTCCTCTGTTCAATTTTTTAATAGAATTTTTTTTCTTTTTGGCAAGTTTGAGTTCCTTGTAGATCTTCATTGTCAGGCTTTTGTCAGATATATAGTTGGCAAATATTTTTCCCATTCTGTGGGTTTTCTCCCCACTTGACGGTTTCTTTTGCTTTGCAAAAGTTTTTGTTTGATGACGTCCCACTTATCTTTTATAGCATACGCTTTTGTGGATTTGATAAAGAATTGGCTGCCTACTCCAATGTGCCCAAGGGTGTTTCCTAAGATACTTATAGTTTGATACATTTAGGTCTTTGATCAATTTAGATTTGATTTTTGTATATGGCTATAGGTCATGTAACATTCTCTGCATGTGCTCAGCCAGTTTTCCAGCACCATTTGCTAAATAAGTTGTCCTCTCTTCATTTGTTATTGATGTTTTGTCAAAGATGAGTTGGTTGAGAGAGTTTTTGCTTTTGGAATCTCTGTCCTGTTCCACTGGACTACATGAAATTTTTAAAATTTGTGTAACTATATGGGGTACCAGTCCAGTTTTGTTACATGGACATACTGCATAGTAATAAAGTCATCCACGCTGGGCTCTGTGGCTCAGCCTGTAATCCCACATCTTGGGAGGCTGAGGTGAGTGGATTGCCTGAGCCCGTGGGTTCGTGACCTGCCTGGGCAACTTGGCAAGACCTCATCTCTACAATAAATCAAAAATTAGCCAGGCGTGGTAGTGTGCCTGTAGTTCCAGCTCCTTGGAAGGCTGAGGCAGAAGGATTGCTGGAGCCCAGCAGGTCGAGGCTGCCGTGGCCAGGAGCGGCCACTGCACTCCAGTCTGGGCGACAGAGTGAGACCAACTCAAGAAAAAAATAAAAAATAAAGTCATCCTTATTGTCCATTGTACCCATTATGTGTTTCCTCAACTCCCTTCCCCTCATCTGTATACCCTTCCAAGTCTCTGTGTCTTTTATTCTATCTACACTCTATGTCCATGTGTACACATTATTTAACACTTACTTGTAAGAGAGACCATGAGATATTTAATTTCTGATTCTGAGTTATTTCTCTTAAGATAATGAATGGCTTCTTGTTTCATCTATGTGATTACAAAAGTTTCAATCAGCTGTAATGTCTTCAGATATCCATGGGCTGAAGATCTATACAGCTTTATAAAGTACATGAAGATTAAGCTTTCTGAAAAACTGGGTCTACTAAAGACCAGTCTTGAAGGCTTCTGAATCTAATGTGTCAATATAGATTGAATACAGCTCTTCTATTAAATGTAGCATTTTTCTGACAATACCTTAAGAATAAAGCATGAAAGTTACTATTGATCCTTGTTTTTGGCTTTAACAAAGGATGTGAAAAATAAAAGATGAGATAATCCTATTCGCCTACTCAAGGCATGTTATTATTCTTAGTCAGTGGTAGAAGTCTCTTTTACTTCATTATATTATTTTTATTTTTCCCCTACCAGATATACACATTAGTGCAATTAATATAGACCTTTCAATTATACTTCCTTATGTTATAATCACTTAAAATATACTTGCACCTTGGAAAAAATATGGTACCATTTATGTGTATATTTTTAATTTGCACAAATAGTATTGTGCTATAAATCCCAACCTGTTTCTCACCTTTCTTCCTTCCCAATGGGCTTTTGAGATTTGTTCGCATTGCTCTATGTAATATGACACATGTATCTCTGGTTTTCTTGCTCTTTTATTCTCTGCCTTCATTCATTGACAAAATCAATCAAGAAAAAAGTTGCCTGCTCTATTTAGTTTCTTTTTAGTTCTTTTCCTAGTAGTGTGAGAAAATATAATGTCTGGGATGCTTTTTACATTATTATTTTATTTTATCTATTTTCATTTTGTAGTTGTGGGATACATCACGATTCATACATAAGTGGTTTAGGTACAGATGAAGTTTTGGACCTCCCACTAGATCTCACTTCTCCTGGATTAGGATCAGGTACACTTACTGATGTTTTGTACCCTCCCCTCAACCCACTGACAGTATCCTGCTACTACCAATTCATTTTTTTTAAATATTATGATAGGTGTTTCTGGTTCATTTTGGATCAACCAAACAAAATGTTAAATTTTCATTTTGGAACAATTGCTGAAACATATTTTTTGAGTACTAGGTAGTGCATGTAAACTCATTTAGTTCTTTTTTGTTGTTGTTGGAGTCTCATTCTGTGGAGGCTGAAGTGCAGTGGCACCCTCACAGTCACCCCAGTGTTGATCTACTGGGCTCCTGTAGATCTATCTGCTTCAGCCTTTCAAGTAGAAGGAAATACAGGCACAGGCTACTGAGCCCAGCTAATTTTTGATTTATTGTAGAGATGAAGTCTCGTCAAGTTGCCCAGGCTGGTCTCAAACCTATAGGTTCTGGCAATCCTCAGTCTCCCAAATTGCTGGGATTACAGGCTGAGCCACCAAGCACTGCCTCATTTAATACTTAAACCTATCCTATGAGACAGGGAACATTTTCTTCACATTATTTGATGAGGTACTAGAGGTTATATCCTCAGTATAAAGGTTCCACATCTTGCTCAGGCATCCAGGATTTGTAGGAGACAGCTATAGAACTCAAATGCATCTTTTCTCATTTGTCCACAGCCCATTTTCCAGTGAAATCACACTGTGCAAAGCCAGTGCCCCTGTATGTTCATAGAAATCTTGCACCTCTTTCAAGCATTAGTGCAGACACAATGGGAGTTTAAAGGGAATGAGAAAGGAAATTTGAGAAATTTTCAGAATAACACTGCATTTTTAGATAAAGACAAAAATACTAAAGTGGTTATGACTCAACTAAAATTTTGTAGTGTGTCTGGGCTCGGTGGCTCAGCCTGTAATCCTGTGCTTTGGGAGGCTGATGTGAATGGATTGCCAAGACCCACCTGGGCAAATTGGCGAGACCTCATCTCTACAGTAAATCAAAAAATTAACCGGGCATGGTAGCGCATGCCTGTAGTTCCAACTACTTGGAAGGTTGAGGTGGAAGGGTCGCCAGAGCCCAGGAGGTGGAGGCTGCAGTGGCTGCTCCCGGCCACTGCACTCCAGTCTGGGTGTCAGAGACTCCAATTCAAAAAAATAATTTGTAGTATATTATTAATGAATGATATGACATGAAGGCATAAAAGCACTAGGTTATTTCTTGAATATTTGCTTAAAAAAAAACCCCTGGGGCAAATCCCAAGATATCTTAACCGTAGTGAAGTAGTGTATATTTCAAGGGTGTGTTATATGTAGAGACAGCAAAATAAACACCAGCCTGATGAGTCACCTTTGCATCAGTGGTCTCTAATAGCATTGCTGAGCAGTTGTAATATAAAACACTACTGCTGGAATATTTTTATCTTATCAAAATTCTAGTTATAAGTACTGTCAACCTATTTAAACTCGTTCGCCCCCTACCAAAAAAATGGAGAGGGAGAATGTGTTGTAATGATTCTGGAGTGTCTCAGGGAAGCCATGTAAAGAAGGCTAGACTGGGGGCTTGGGGAGCTCCTAGAAGTCTGTGTCTGTACTTTCTTTACTCTCTTAGAGAATTGCTTCTTTTTCTTCACCAACTTCATGATTACTACTGTTGTCCCAGAGCTCCTAGACTTTTTATGACACTTGGGGAAGGCAGAATAATGCACCTCCAGAGTTGTTCACATTTTAATTCTGAGAACCTGTGAATGCGCTATAGTGCATAGCAAAGAGGAATTAGGACTACAAATGGAATTAAGGCTGCTAATCAACTGACCTTAAAATAGGGAGGTTATCCTGGATTATTCATGGGGACTTATATTGGAGTTCTAACCTGCAGAACAGTAAAATAATACATTTGTGTTGTTTTAAGCCATTGTTTGTGATAATTTGTTATGGTAGCCATAGAAAACTAGTACAGTAATAATGTTAGGACAAGGTTAATATCCCATATCCGAAATGCTTGGGACCAGAAGTTTTTCAGAAATTAGATTCTTTTGGTAACAGTTGCATTATACTTACTGTTTCAGCATTTCTAATCCAAAAACCTGAAATCTGGAATTCTCCAATGAGCATTTCCTTCAAGTGTCATGTGTATTGCTCAGATTTTAGAGTCTGGAGCACTTTGAATTTTGAATTTTTGGATTAGTATGCCCAATCTATATTTGCAGAGCACTTATACATGCCAAGAGCAATAAGCTAAGCATCTAACACTATTATTGCTCTTTGTACAGATGAGAAAACTGAGGTGTACAGTGTTTAAGTAAAATGCTTAAGAAGAACGAGTAAGCCGGGCTCGGTGGCTCAGCCTGTAATCCCATGCCTTTGGGAGGCTGAGGTGAATGGATTGCCTGAGCCCGCGGGTTCAAGACCCACCTGGGCAGTGAGACCTCATCTCTACAATAATTCAAAAAATCAGCTGGGCGTGGTAGCGCATGCCTGTAATTCTGGCTACTTGGAAGGCTGAGGCAGAAGGATCGCCGGAGCCCAGCAGATCGAGGCTGCGGTGGCTGGAAGCAGCCACTGCATTCCAGTCTGGACGACAGAGTGAGACTCCAACTAAAAAAAAAAAAAAAGAAGAACGAGTAAATGGGGGTGCTGACTCCAGAAGTCTAACTGTATAACTTAACTAACTGCAGTAGAGATTGAAAGGCTGCTGTTTGATTGGATTCTGAATTCTGAGAGAATCTGATTGGCCTTGTTTGAATCAGGCGGTCGGCTCTGATCTAATCAGATTGTGTTCAGGAAGATGGAATTATATGCAGAATAATCATTCAGGTCAGATTATTCTACTCTGTAGATTTACTAGGGCACAGAAGAGGAAGATTAGTGGAACAACGTCTCATTTCACCAAAAAGCCTGTTAGAGTTCCCTTATTTGTATATTTTGCGGCCTCATGAGCTTCTCTGCCTCTTTTACTCTTCATTTGATATTGCCTATTCCCTTTTGCAAAAGTGAGTAGGTTTGTGACTCACAGAATCATTCAAACCCTTCTCCCTCATGCTGACACCCACTCTTTATATCTGTTCTTTGAAATTGCCAAATTGGTGTGCCCACTCTATTATGGAGTCTGGTTAGGGGCCCTTTGTAACCAAGGAAATAGATCTGGTTTTGGACAAAAGAGATAAGTAAGAGGCATAATCATTCTCTTCTAGACCTCTTATAACAAATATCAATTTTCTTTATTCACTCACTTCCCATTAGCAAAATGCCAATGAGGTTTGCAAGGCAACGTCAATTTAGACTTTCTGGTTGCCAAAGTTCATTGTGTCTTAATATCCCATGATGTGGGCACACTGTGAGTTTCAGAGACAAGGGTCTCATAAAGTCAACTCTGAGATCTTCAGAAAATATAAAACTTTCCTAAATAATGAGAGCGATTGAAGTCATAGGGGATAGACAGGTGTGTATGTGGCTTTGCTGATTAAGTGCCAATTACCTGGAGGACAGGTTCTAAGTTACCAATGACCATGAAATAGAGAAAGAAGGAAGAGGACTGGGAGCCCTGATACTACACAGGGCCACTGCTGCACTTGCTAATCCATTGATAGTTCTAGCATTTCTGTTGCAACAAGTGCCCTTTTAGTCAACATGACTAGACATTTTTCAATTCCAAGTTGCACCTTTCCATATTTTACCAATTTGTCAACTGACGATATGCACAATTATTTGTGTGGGGATTTTTTCTAGAAATATACTATTAAATCATTGATGTATCTTACAAATATGGCACTTTAGAATCATGAAGCTGTGATAATAAATTTCATGGTGGAATGGTTACTTTTGTTTATCATCCCACAGATAATGAGGTCTGGTCTTTATCAGTTCTGGAAGGGATGGCCTAGGTTATATATAAGGCAAAACCTAGGAACTTAGAAGTTGTTCAGAAGTTAGGAGGTACATTAATTTTACTAGAGTTCTCTAAAAAGCAACTATGATGGTTAATTTTAGGTGTCATCTTGATCGGATTGTGGGTTGTCCAAATAGCTGGTAAGGTATTATCTCTGGGTGTATCTGTGCATGTTTTTCAGGAAGACACTGGCATTTGGATCAGTGGACCAAGTAAGAAATTTCGTTCCTCAGTGTGGGCAGGCACCATCCAATCAGCTGAGGGCCTGAGTAGAACAAAAAGGCAGAGGAAGGGTGACTTCATTTTCTTTCTGAGAGCTGTAACTCTTTTCTTCTCATGTTTTTGCACATCAGAACACCAGATCCTTTGACCTTCAGACTCCAGAACTTACACCCTGAGTTCTCACGCCTTTGGCCTTGAATACCATCAGCTGCCCTGGTTTTGAGGCCTTTGTGCTTGGGCTGAGCCATGCCACCATTTTCCCCAATTATTCAGCTCACAGATGGCCTGTTGTGGGACTCTTCAGTCTCCATGATCAGATAAGCCAATTCCCCTAGAAAATCACTTCTCATATCTTTCTCTCTCTATATATATATATATAAATCTTATTGGTTTTGTCTCTCTGGACAACCTGGACTGATACTGCTTCTAAATAGATAAATGCTCGCCTACATCTACTGAATTGAGATTGGTTCCCATCCATCCTCGGGGCTTCATCCTCTAAGAGCTGTTACTTGGGATCTTCAGGTCTGTGCCTCTGCATCCTAACTGCAGATGCACCTTTGCAGAAATGGGTTCTTTCCAGATGTGCCTTTGGGCTCCAGAGGCACAAGTCCCTCCAAGACATTCTAAGGCTACTATGCTCATTTTAGCAAACAGAATGTGGAAGACTAAGCCTTTAGGGTATTAACTTGATGAATGGCTGGCTTTAAGATATTGCTCCTTATTACTTAGAAACCTTCTTTAGTCTTCAAAAGAGGCTTTGTCAAAGTCAGATTAAGTAGAACTTAATCTTATAAAGAACTGTTGTTCCTGTAAACCTGAGATCCACAATAGCTTCTACTAAAAATATTTCCTGGGAAAGGCAGGTCTTCCCAACAGTTAACATGGCTACCATCTATTGAACACTGATGAGCAGGCACTATGCTAAATTTTTTATATAATTAAATTTTTGTATAAACTGTTTCAATCAATTTTCCTAAAAATCCCCATTATAAAGATGAAGAAACAGAATCAGAGAACTTTCTCAGGGCCACACAGCAAAAAACAGAGTTAGGACTCAAAACTAGAAGTATGCCACATCAAAGCCCAATCTCTGTCAGTCACTCACACCAGCTGCCACTAGTAACTTGTTCTCATCTGTCCCAAAGGCTTCCAGCCAGACCATTTTAAAGTTACTAGAGCATGTCAATGGTAGCTGCTTCTACGTAAACATACTACCCTTTATGGTTTATTCTCCTGCCGTTCAGGAAACCATGAACTGGTGGGAGGGGGTGATGGGGGCAAAAAAGATAGAGAAAGCAGAAGACGTGCAAAACACTGTGAATAGCAGATGTATGAACCAAGGACAGTTAATGTACAAAGGAAGTTGAAAGTGCATAAGAAGAAAGCCAGGACCGTTAAAAAGCCAGTTCCAGGTCCTGTTTTCCCACCTACTCCTACACTCTTCCTGCTAGGCTGTGATGAAACCCAGCAGTAGAAGTCAACACTTGCCCAAGTTAGTTTATTTCCTTAAGTTCCTAGTCACTGGGGAAAACTGTATCTCCCCTTCTTTCACTTGGAAAAAACATTGTATTGGGATAATAATGAATCATCCTTTGATCTGTTTCTATATCTGTAAAGCAAAAATAGCGTCAGCTGCTAAGATCTGATTGCTCAATATTTCAAGTTTAATTTTGAATAACTCAAGGCTTGGTTGCTACCATTGATAAATAATTTACTTTAGTCTGAAATATGAGCTCCAGGCAAGAAACATGAGATCAAATATGGGGAACTGCTTTGTGATAGCAAACACACTATCTTGTGAAGGATTTTTCTAAATTCATTGCTGGAAGAAAAAGAAAGAAATGGCAACAGGTAGAGCATAAGCCAAGGTTCTTCTGGCTATTACCCAAATAAAATGGTATTGCTGACATCAAAGGAGGCTGAAGAGATGGATATCAATGGTGAGCATGGAGGGGGAACACGATGGTTAAAGGAGCTCTCCTCCAATTTCTAAGATCAAAACATTTTTTTCCTCACCCCAAGCCCAAGCTCAGTAGCAATGCCAACTTTGTACTTATCCTTTAAAAAATCATTCTAAGCCATAGATGTGTAAAATAGGAGAAAATAATGCATGGTCTGATTTCTCAAATTTCATATATCTGGAGCAGAAATTAAAATTAACAAATGAAGTTTCTTTGGATATGGGAGTCTGTTGAATGCTTTTGTTGTGACATTAAATGTGAAAGGCAGGATTTGAAGTGCAGCTTCACTGTGATCACAGTGAAGTTCAAGTCAACAGCATTTCTGGAGTGAGCAAAGACTCAAAATGAATGCATTATGTGATCAGCGGTTAGAGATGGAAGAGCAGCTATATAGGTTATATAGTAACCTTCTTGTTACGCATGTTGTCCTTAAGTGATAAGGGAGAATCTTCCTTAGCTAGCAAATCTTTGGTAAGTAGTGAGGATATCAACTGGTTCTAACCATTCTTTATTCAATTGTTAGTAACTATCTAGGAAAATGGCAAGGATCCTGAAATTAATGGGATAAAAAAATCTGATATATTTGGGGGCATAAAGTGCTGTATTTACAATGTGGGTTTGAAGTCAGACACCTGAGTTCAAATCTTGAGTTTAAGCACAGGTTGCTGAACTTAAAATGTCCCTGTCTTTACCTTGGAACAGTTATTTAATTTGCTACCCATGACTTCATGAAATAATCCATGAGAATGTAGTTGGCTTAAATCAATTCTCAATAATTTTCTCTCTCTCCTCCCCTTCTTTCCCTTTCTTTTAATCTTTCAAAATCCAAAGTCTATTAGAGAATTTTCTCTCTACAGATCTCTCATGATACAGTCAACATAATTCTCAGAGCTTAAACCAGCTAGTGGAAGACTCTAGGTTAGAGAAGGATAGGAAGCATCCTCCACATCTTACAAGTGATCTACATAAGACTGCTGAGGGTAAGAGTTTCAATGTCAATGGCAGTTGCAATATGCACTCTCTTTGCTGTTTTCAGCACAGTTATAAGACGATGAACATGCCTGAGTCCCCGGGTTCATGACCAGCCTGGGCAACTTGGTGAGACCTCATCTCTACAATAAATCAAAAAATTAGTCAGGTGTAGTAGTACACACATGTAGGTTCAGCTACTTGGATGGCTGAGGCAGAAGGATCACCTGAACCCAGCGGGTCAATGCTGGGGTGGTCATGAGATCGCCACTGCACTCCAGCCTGGGCAATGGAGTGAGACTCCAAATCAAAAATATAAAAGAAGATGAACATGATGTGGATGACAGATCTAGAAGATAAAGTGCTTTCAGGATCAAATAGTGTTAAAAGTACCATCAGAATGAAGAAAACAGAAAAACACATCAATGCATTGCACACAATACTGGACTAAGCAGATTACAGATGGAATTTTTTGAATTACTCTTCAGAGGCCAGGAGACTGGGACATTAATAGCTCTATATTCCTGGAGGTAAAGCATTTCTTGATTAGCCTGAGAAATGCAATTTTCATCCATTGGACTTAAACTGGAGAAGAACATCCAATTTAGGAATTTCTGAGGCTCTTATGTTCTTTATTCTTTATGCTGATCTACTCTCTTAAGATGTGTGTATTCTTTGTCTTAATTTCCAAAATCAAAAATCAAAAAAAAATTTTAATAATTAGTACTGGGAGAATCAGTCCAATCAATTGTGAAAGAGAAAAGAAGCAGCCTCTGCCCCTAGGATTGTAAGGGCGGGGGATGAAAGAAATGGCTTCAGCCTTGAAACAGGCATTGCTCCCTTCCTGGAGGTTTTTCTTTGAAAGTTTCTCCTCTGTAAACTCCCTAGCTTGCTGATGTCAGCAGAATATTGCTATACGAGCTCTGGAAAATGTACATCTCTAACTTTAGCTAACCAAGATGTAAGCTAAGACTACTTAAGGGAGCTCTGAACAGGGGCTCGGGGCCATCTTGCTTGAAATTCTCTTCCTGCAAGTGGTCAGCAGCTGGCAGAGCCTTGACTAATAAACTTCTCCTTTGTTAAAATTAAGTCAGTGGGCTGTTATTTAATCACTCGGACCCTACTTCATATGAGGGCTCATCCGGGATAACCGAGTGCTTAAATTGCATCCATTTTAACTGACAGGCTTTGTGGTGTTATGTCCCTGCAAACTCTCTGGGTTCTATTGGGCCTGTATCTCTGGCAGACTCACAACGCCCCTGGAAGCCCTCAGAGAGGTAAGTCAGGCTCCTGATTTCTGTTTTGAGTGCACTCCTGTAGGGACCCTCAGGAAAGCAGGAGGCAGCGCTAATTCCGGGGCCCCGAGGTCCTAGTGAGATGTCACTGGGATCACCTGCTTTGCCCTCGGGCAGCCAGATCTCACTGTTCAGTTTTTGCTGTCTTGTTTGTGTGTTCAGTGTTTGTTACTGTCGTGTCTGTTATTGTAATTAATATCATGGGTGGGATGGGAGCCCGGACTTTATGCCCACGTGGGATAATTACCAACAGCTTCTCCAAGCTCTCTTCATGGCGCCGGAGAGAGGGAGAGAATCCACCAGGAAGCAAGGAAGTTAATCCTGGGACTTGGCGGCTGGATGCAGGATTGAAGCGCGTCTTTCCCCCTGACAGACCAAACTAGGATCCTAACACTAATCACGGTATGGAGTCTAACCACTTATCACCGGACTCTGTTGGGGGTTTCCAGGCTGCTGCAAGGTGCCCCACAAATTTATCTAAGATGAGTGAAATCACTCAAGGGCCACAGAAATCTCCCACTGCTTTTCTGGAGGGTCTCATGAAGGCCTATTGGACATATACCCCAATAGACACAAAGGCACCAGAAAACCAGAGGGCATTAGTCATAGCCTACGTCTCCCAGTCGGCCTCTAATATATATATGTGGGGGAGCTGGTTAACTTGTTATACTTCATTTAATGGGACATGTCTTCTTTTAAAAACTTAATTGGCATATGTTTCTTTATGTCATTGTATGTTTTCCTCCCTTCCTTAGTCTGTGTTCTTCTTCACTAATTCTGAAGTTCATTCTAATCCACCTGTAAAAAAAACATAGAAATATCTCTTATATGCTACTTAGCCTTCTGCTAGCTCAGTGCAAGTTAATGCTAGCCTTGAAAAAAAAATTTTGTAATCTTTCTCTGGCAACTAAGGAACTAAACAAACTGTTCCTGTATTCAAATGCTAAGCCAGGTTAGTTGAAAGTAAGTCTGTTTCTAAAGGTTTAGGCCTTGTCTAAGATCATAATCAACTGCTTGTCCCTGTAAAACTATTGGGAAGTCTCTTAGAGTCGTGTAATGTATGTTGAGTCCCTATTTATATTGTAATGCTAAATAACACTAATGCTTGCATTTTTGGCTATGTCTGACTAGCATACCTCTTACAAGACTGGTAAAGCTTTAAATGCTAAATACTTTGTAGGACTTAATAAGGCATGGGAACTGGTCATTACCACCTGATTAAGTCACCTTGTAAGCTTGGTACTTCACTTAAGGGACAGGTCAAGTACTAGGCACACTCTGTGGTGCATAGAGTGAGACTTAATCACTCTCATTTAATTGTCCACATCTTATGACTAAGGCTGCTGTTTAATAATTCATGAGGATTTTTGTCAATTTTGCCTGTTCATAATTAGGAATAAGTAGAAACAGATCATTTTACATCTATGTGGCCTGTTCACTCTAAAAAGGTTTAGTACCAGGCCGTTTTTGTAGACATCATTGGGAAGTCATGAAAAAAAAAGGGGGAAGACTTCAAGAAAAGCTGAGAATACTGTCTGGGAGAAGCCATGAGGGTTCCAGGAATTCCTGGCATTGCTGTTTACGACTTTATTTAGTTATTTGTTTGTTTTAGAATTCTCCATTGAGAAATAAATTCTAAGTGTTCAGAGCAAATTCTGGGCTTTCAAGAAACGTGACCAAGATAGTGTGTAGTGGTCTGTTCCCTTGGACACCCTGATGGGACAGATTTTGAATGATTGGAGCAAATTAAAATTACGAGGTATAATAATAAGTGCATTATTAAAAAAGCAAATTTAAACTCACTACAAGTTAGCAGATAATAAAATTTGGAAAAGAACAAAACTATCTGCCAATTAAATTCACTTTGTAGACCTAAGGAAAAATAAAATGGTCAAAAGTTCTGTATGCAGAGGCATTTAAAAATTTTATTTCACTACTTTGCAAACAAGAGTATATCCTTTAGACTATTAAATGCCAAACTCCAGAAGCTTAACTCAAGACTAGGAATACCAAACTCCCAATTACAGAAAGCCTCTGAAGTTCTTAGAAACCGAAACAACAAAAAAAAAGAACTCCAAAATGAGCACCAGTCAAAGAAAAGGTAAACAAATTGGCAGTTGCCACTAAAAGCAAAGCTCCAGTCACCCAAAAGAGGCATAATAAGGATAAACCTGCTAAGGGGAATGGTATCAGCTGTTATGAATTTGGTCAATCTGGATACCTGTTCTTAATGGCCTAAGCCCCCAAGACCTTGTCCAATATCTGGACTAAAAAGCCACTGAAAGAAATGGTGCGGCATTTCCCGAAGGGGGGAGGGAACACTTACCTCGGTGATGGTAACTGTTGACTGAAGGGGGAGGGGCACAGCCCAGTGCAGTACTCTGCATGCCATCTACCCAGAGAATCCTTGGGTCTATATAAATGTGGCTGGGGTCCAAATTAATTTCTTAATACTGAAGCTAATTTCTAGCCCTTGTGCTCATACTGAACTTTTTTCTCCTAAAACCTGCTCTCTAGTGGGAGTTAAATGTATTCCAAATACTAAATGTTTCACCTGTTACTAAAAGGTGAATTCAAATTACAACTGTAAAAGGTTAACTATAAATAAATAAAAAGGAAAGCAAAAAGCAAAGGAAAAATATAAAAAGGTTGTTGGTATACAAATAAGGTTTTAGTAAGAAAGAAAGAAATATAAGAAAAAAGATATTTTTATCTGAGGAAAGCTTATATGGTATATTTCTGTCCTATAATAAAGTGGTTATGAAAATTTTTTTAAAAGGGGGTAAAAAAACAAAAATAAAATGGTATAAGGAAAGTTTATGAAAAATATACACACAAAAGAAATTCTATAAACAATCTAGGCATAATAAAGTCTTTCTGGATGCAAGTCTCCAAACATTTTTGAATTTCTCTTCAAATTTTATATAAAATTTACTTAAGTGCCTAGTTCTAATTATAATCTAAAACAATCTGTCAGGCTACCATTACAGTCCAGAAATACAAAAGCTGGTACTCGTAATAAAGTCACAGAAATTAAAGTTTATCATTTGTTATGTTAATAACTTCAGGACTTGTAGTTTTTATACAAAAAGGTAATCAGCCACTGCCTACAATTGTCAAAATGTGGGCCTGACTTTATTCCTTTTATTGAGCTAGAATCCAGTAATTTCATGCCCACATAATTACAATATTTTCATTCAACAGAAAATATACTAAATAGGCAAAATTAAAAATAGCAGACAATACTCGATTAGAATGAAAATCAGGGAATATTTTTATTAAATAGACAATTTAATGATAAGAATCTTCTCAAAGATTGTTTCTTATTTCATTTAATCTTGAATGAACCTCTGGAAGAAGCTTGATTCTCTATGGTTAAAGAATTGTGGTATTTGAGTGGGTGGCTTCTCTGGTCATTAATCGCTTTTTGAAAACTGCGTGACAGTTATAATAAAAGTATCTGTGTTTGGTCAATTTTCTTTTCTGGAGTACATGTTTGAGCATATTGCTGGTAACATTGTTTTGCATTTCAGCCCTTGTGTAGTCAATAAGAATGAGAAGATGAACAATTAGGGTAAGAAATAATGAAGGGGAAATGGAGAGTAAGATACAGGACCTTGCACTTCCACTAAGGAGAACCCAGAGAAATCCAAACAAACATCCTAGGACTATGAGTCACCATATGTCTGTTCCAAAGAAGATAATGATAGTAATGAAAATAATAACAATAATAATAATAGCTCACAGCTATTCAGTACTCACCATGTCCCTTTATTGTGCTAAATGATATACATACATATCATACATACATACATACATACATATCATACATACATACATACTAGGTTTCACTAGTCAAACCTTCAAAACAAACTGGGGGAAGTTCTAGCATTATCTTTTGGAGACTGGAGAGAGGTTAAGAAATGTTCCTGTTGGGCTCAGTGGCTCAGCCTGTAATGCCATGCCTTTGGGAGGCTGAGGTGAGTGGATTGCCTGAGCCCCCAGGTTCGAGATCTGCCTGGGCAGCGAGACCTCAATAAATCAAAAAATCAGCCAGGCGTGGTAGCGCCTGCCTGTAATTCAGGCTACTTGGAAGGCTGAGTGGAAGGATCGCCAGAACCCAGCAAGTCGAGGCTGCGGTGGCCGAGAGCAGCCACTGCACTCCAGTCTGGAGTGCAACTCAAAAAAAAAAAAAAAAGAAAAAGAAATGTTCCCAAATGTCACATTCCAAGCTAGCTACTGAACCAGGTTTCAAGTACACTGTATGGCACTGCCTCTGAAAGGGAGGGTCTGAGGTGTAAGAAGGGTACTTGTTTATCCATGTATGTAGCATGCTACATTTATTGGGCACGTGCTGTGCCAGGCATCATGCTAAACATTTAACATGCCTTATCTCACATAACCCTACTGCAGAAATTATACTTCTCCATATTTTATGGTATGCAGAAATATTTAGAGCAGCATGTGATGATTGCTGGAAGTAGAGGAAGAAATCAAGAATGACTCTCAAGTCTGTGGGACCTCATGAATTGCTCATGAATTTGAATCTCTGGAAAAAACTGAGGATAAGAAAGGAATGATTCCAAAGTTCAGGAGATTTTCCCCAGGGAAGTTTCATCTAATTGGAAATGAAATCTCTGCAGACGTCTTCTAGAGTCCCTTGAATTGAAAATGCAGAGTGGTTTCTTGGATAGCATCACATGGTGTAATACTTTTGTCTAGCAGTGGATCCAGAAAATTATGGCTCAAAGGCCATGTTTGTAAAACATGCAAAACTACCACTAGTCACTCACCTGTTGACAAAATAATAAGTGGTTCATATTTCAAAAGATCTTGAAGAGTACTCTATAGTCAGTGTTTTAATATTACTTTGAATATGTGGTTCACTCACTTTCCTGCAGTACCTGTGGCATAGACAGAATCAACATGTGAAAACACAAGATGTGTCTATCTAAAAAGAGAAATGGGTTTTCGTATATAATATAAACATGAGTAACTTCATTTCAAATATCAGTATGCATACACATATTGCTAAAACAGATCTTAATTCAGTAGATCCAGGACTGTTGAGAACTTGCATTTTTTTTGCCAATCCCCAGACATTTTAAAAAGATCGAAATGACCTCAATCATTTGTCAAACCAATACAACAGAGTTTCAATCAACAAAGTTTAAACTCAAAGAATTAAACCAACTACATTACTAAAGTGAGCATCTAAATAAAATGTCCAATAATGATTGTCAACAATCATCCGGGGATTATACTGTTTGCGATTACCATGTACTGAGTGCTTATTGAATGTCAGGTACTATGCAGAGTTTAGTTGGTGATACCCAGTCGTGCTGGGGTCTAAATTCAGGCAAGCTAGATAAAACAGAGAAAGGGTAGACGCTACCTATGAGTACTGTTTATTAAACTCTTACCAGGCACTTTATAGACAGGGTCATATTTAATCCTTACAATGGAAAGATTGAAATATTATAATTATCCCCATTTTTCAGAACAGGAAGCCAAGATCCAGAGACATTAAGCCATTTAGTCAAATTTGCATTATTCCTAAGGAGGAAAATAAAATTTTGAACTCAGTCTATTTGCTTATTACCTAACTTCTACTGAATTCTGCATCATTTAGAGCATTCAGCTCCTAATCTTAAGACAAGATGAAAAGCAAGCAGAATGGGTGAGAAAAATGAAGATAATTTCTGAAACACACACACACACACACACACACACACACACACACACACACACACACACAGACACACACACATATCTGAGCTAGTGTCCTTCTCTAGAATATGAACCGAGAACATGGATCTGCTAACAAGCCCTTGCTTACTCCTGGGCATTCCACAGTCTTCCGAGGTCATTAGCCCCTTAGCTCCCATCCAAATTTCATATTATTAGCCCATGTAGTCAGTTATAATTCTGAAGCGCCTTCTCTGAAAATCCCACAGACTGGCAAATCTTTACTGTGTTTCAAGTGATTAATCCAAAGAGGTCAATCAGTTTTTAAAACTGGGCAAAAATCCCCTGCAAAAACATTTCTATTGACATATCTCAGTAGCGGACACAAGAAGGTATAAATCATGGGAATGATTTAACAAGATTTTTTTAACCCTTGGGAAGCTAGTGGTGCTTCTGAGTCAGTGAGATAGAAAAAGGGGGATTACATGGAATTTGGGTAGTATGGATAGTCTTGTATTCAAGGAGGTGCAACTGAACAACCTCACATGTTCTAAATTCACATATATACAATATCACTATATCCAGAAACGTGATAATTGAAGGGAAGCAGGACTTATCAGGATAAAGGCCAGTGGGAACTCAGGATCAAATTGAATTAGACAGGTTTTAAAGCATGCTTGGGGGGTGGTTGTAGGAATGAGGAGAGAAGCCAGTGGGGTATACAATGTGGACTTGTTTTCACATTGAGGGAAGACCTTTAGAAGACACATGCACCTGGCAGGAAAGTGATGGGTAGTGCTTTATTGACCAGAAGTGAATTTTCTTATCTTGGAGAGTGAAAAAAACTTAGTTAATGAGTAAATACATAAGCCACTTGACTAGAACTGTGGCTAGAGCAAGGTGTGTGCCAAAAACCAAAACCAGTGGGATATGGAAAGAAAATATTAGAACCACTAATGTTTATTTCCATTTAAAAATTAAGAAGGAAATTAAGCTTTGTTAATACTTAACATGTGGTTGTGAACAGTATGCACACAGTATACAGTGCATAAATGACTATGTATATTTGGGGTATATCATCAAATGTTTTTTCTTGTAGGGATGAGACTTAGTTGGTAAGGACATTTATATACGTACCTGTGTGTTTGAAAATATTCCAAGTGAATTTATATGCAAATCTGTTTTTGGAAATACTCTAAATGTGATGATGGTAGAAAGAAAATGTACTAGAGTGGATAAATGAATTATATATTTAAATAATGAAACATTAAACTAAAATGAAAAAGGTAAATTTAGATAAATCTTAAACAAAATTCCAAATGATAAACACAAGCTAGCCGGGCTCAGTGGCTCAACTTGTAATCCCGCGCCTTGGGAGCATTTTGTATCATTTACTTGCATGAGTAGAAAAGTTATAACATCATGAATAAGAGGAGTGCTACATTGGTTCACACCTGTATTCCAAGCACTATGGAAGGCGGAGGTGAAAGGATTGCCTGAGTTCAGGGGTTCGAGACCAGACCAGGCAATTTGGCATAAACCTCATCTATACAATAAATGAAAAAATTAGCTGGGAGGTGGTTGTGCATGACTATGGTTCCAGATACTTGGAAGCTTGAGGTGGAAGGATCACCTGAGCCCAGCAGGTTGAGGCTGCAGTGGTTGTGAATGTGCCAATGAACTTCAGTCTGGGCAACAGAGTGAGACTGTGACTCATATCACTTGCTCAATCTAGAAGATGGGAGTGTGGCTGCTTGCTAGTTTATTAAATGACCCTATTTATGAATCCATTTAAGAACATTAAATAAATTGTCTTATGTATGTTTCAAATTTTTCATAATAGTCAAATAAATGAAATCAACAATTCAATCAGCAAACATTTATTCTGTAACTGAAAGGCATGCTAACATCCCGACACCCTTTCTTAACTCCAAGGATTCTGATGCTTTAGAATAACTTTAGAGGTGGATTCTTTTTTTTTTCAATTTCAAAGATGTGGGGTACAATTCAGTTAGATATACAAATGTTAAGCATGTACCCTTGTTGATGAGGTATGCTCCCATTGCGCAGCAGATTCCCACTACTGCCAATCCTTTTCTTACAATATTGCGATAATTATCCAAGGTTCTCTTATAAGAGAGAACATGTGATAGTTTTTTGTTTCTGTGCTACGTCACTCAGTATTATAGAGTCAGTCTATCAAGGTTGTTGCCAAATTCATAATTTTGTCCTTTATGGCTGCATAATTTCCATCGCGCATATGTACCACATATTTTTTTGAGCAGTGTATTGCAGTTTTCATTGTAAAGGTCTTTCATGTCTCTGGTTAGGAAAATGCCAAGGTATTTTGTGTGTGTGTGGTTGTTGTGAATGGGATTGTGCTTTTTATTGGGGTTTCTGTTTATTGCTGGTGTATGCCTGAGCCTGCGGGTTCGAGACCCACCTGGGCAGCGAGACCTCATCTCTACAATAAATAAAAAAATCAGCCGGGCGTGGTAGCACGTGCCTGTAATTCTGGCTACTTGGAAGGCTGAGGTGGAAGGATCGCTGGAGCCCAGCAGGCGAGGCTACGGTGGTTGGGAGCAGCCACTGCATTCCAGTCTGGGCGACCAAGTGAGACTCCAACTCAAAAAAAAAAATGCAACTGCCTTTTACACGTTGATTTTAGACCCTGATAGTATGCCAAAATTATCAGGGCAAGGAGGTTTTTGACACATTCTCCTGGGTTTTGAAGGTGTAGAAGCATGTCATCTGCAAAGAGGGATAACTTACTCTTTTCCTATTTATATACCACTGAGCGCCTTCTCGTCTAGCTAGGACTTCCAAAATAATGCAGAAAAGAAGAGGTGAGAGTAGGCATCCTTGTCTTGTTCCGGTTTTCAGGGAAAGTGTTTCCAATTTCTGTCTGTTTAGCAGTCTGCTGACTGTGGGTTTCTCATAGACGATTATTACTATTTTGAGATATGTTCCATCTATGCCAAGATGTTTGAGCGTTTTCCTCAAGAAAGGGTGCTGGATTTTAGCAAATTTTTCGCATTTAATTATATAATCTTGGTTTTTCTTTTTACATCTGTTGATATATTTATTTATGTTTATGGTCTTGTGGATGTTAAACCAGTCCTGCATCCTAGTGATAAAGTCTACTTAATCTCCGTGGATGACTTTTGAGATATGGTGTTGAATCCGGTCTTGTTGAGAATTTTGGCATCTATATTAATCATGGATATTGGCCTGTAGTTCTCTTTCTTCATTGGATCTTTACCTGGTTTTGGTATCAATGTGATAGCTACGTAAAATGATTTAGAGAGAACTCAATCTTTCACAATTGCCTGGAATTCTTTCAGTAAGTTTGGTATCAATTCCACCTTGTATTTTTTGTAGAATTTGCTGTAAAGCCATCAGGTTCAGGACTTTTTTTTGTAGGTTTTTTTTTGTTGTTGGAGTTTCACTCTGTAGCCCAGACTGGAGTGCAGTGGCATGTTCCTGGCCACCGCAGCCTCCACCTACTGGCCTCCAGCGATCCTTCCGCCTCAGCTTTCCAGGTAGCTGGAACTACAGGCCTGCACTACCACGCCCAGTTAGTTTTTGATTTATTGTAGAGATGAGGTCTCGCCAAGTTGCCTAGGCGCCAAGTTGCCTAGGCGGGTCTCGAACCCGTTGGCTCAGGCAAGCCACTCGCCTCAGCCTCCCAAATTGCTGGGATTGCAGACTGAGCCACTGAGCCCGGCCTGTAGGTAGTATTTTTAATGACATAGTCAATTTCCTGGATTGTTACTGGTCTTTTTAGAAGTTTGATTTCTTCTTGTTTCAACGTGGAGAGTTTGTGTGATGTCAGTAAGTCCTTCATTTCCTTTAGATTTTGGAGTTTGTTTCCATACAAGTGTACACAGAAGTCTGATAATCTTAAATTTCTTCAGGATCAGTTGTGACTTGATCTTTTGCATTTCTGATTGTGTTTATTTGGGCTTTTCCTCTCTTTTTTCTTGGCCATAAATCTTGTTTATCCTTTTAAAGAACCAACTTTTTGCTTTTTTTTTCCTCTTAATTTTTAAAATTTATTTATTTATTGAGTTGGAGTCTCACTCTGTCACCCAGACTGGAGTGCAGTGGCAGCTCCTGGCTACTGTAGCCTCGACCTGCTGGGCTCCGGCAATCCTTCCGCCTCAGCATTCCGAGTAGCTGGAACTACAGGCACGCACTACCACTCCCGGCTAATTTTGATTTATTGTAGAGATGAGTTCTTGCCAAATTGACCAGGTGGGTCTCGAACCCGCGGGCTCAGGCAATCCGCTTACCTCAGTCTCCCAAAGGTGCGGGATTACAGGCTGAGCCACCGAGCCCGATTAATTTTTTTTTTTTTTTTTTGAGTTGGAGTCTCACTTGGTCGCCCAGACTGGAGTGCAGTGGATGCTCCCAGCCACCGCAGCCTCGCCTGCTGGACTCTGGTGATCCTTCTGCCTCAGCCTTCCGAGTAGCTGGAATTACAGGCGTGTGCTACCACGCCCGACTGATTTTTTGATTTATTGTAAAGATGAGGTCTCGCCAAGTTGCCTAGGCAGGTCTCAAACCTGCAGGCTCAGGCAATCCACTCACCTCAGCCTCCCAAAGGCACGTGATTACAGGCTGAGCCACCGAGCCTGGCTCCTGGCTAATTTTTTTATTTTAAAAATGGAGAAAGCAAGAGGATTGCCTGAGCGCAAACATTTGAGAACAGTCTGATCAACAAGGTGAGACCTCATTTCTACAATGAATGTAAAATAAGTCAGGCACATGCGTCTCTGGTTCTAGCTACTTGAAAGGCTGAGACAGAAGGATTACCTGAACCCAGCAGGTCAAGGCTGCAGTGGCCATGAACATGCCATTGCACTCCAGCCTGGGTGACAGTATGAGACTCCAATTAAAAAAAGTCTCCAGGTGATAGAGCACTCTAAGTCAAAGAAGATGTACAAGAGGGGACCCCCCCATAAAAATTGGAATTCACTTATTTTAAAAGTGAATTTATTTTTTTGTGTTTAAGCTTCATTTATCTTCAAAGTACTCTCTGATGCGATACACCTATCGAGACTGCTCATTTTTTTTAGTTCTTGTCTCATTCTGTCACCCAGGCAGTGCAGTGACATGCTCATAGCCACCACAGACTCAACCTGCTGGGCTCAAGCTATCCTTTCATCTCAGTTTTCCAAGTAGCTGAACTACAGGTGTGTGCCACCATATCCAGCTAATTTTTGACCTATTGTAAAGAGTTCTCACCAAGTTGCCCAGGCTGGTATCAAACCTGTGAGCTCAGACAATCCTCTCACCTCGGGTTCCCAAATTGCTGGGATTGTAGACATGGGCCACTGCCCTGTCTCTGCTTGGTTTTTGAATCATCAATTTTGAAGCCTTTTAGTTCATCTGTCATTTTTGTTTGTTTCACCTCTTCCACATTGTCAAAGCGTTTCCCTTTGAGGACTTTTTCCACCTGGAAAAGCGAAACAAAGTCTCTCAGGGCAAGATCGGTTGAATAGAGAGGATGGGTCATGCTGTTTTTTGTCAAAGCTGCTGAACACTCAGTGCAATGTGAGTAGGTTCATAGTCATGGTGGAAAAGCCAGTTACATGTTTGCCACAACTCAGGACGTTTCTTCCTTAAGTTGTCTTTCATAACAATGCTTGCTGATATACTACTGCCCATGGGTTCTTAGAACACTAACCTAGCTTTGGGGAAAGCCTGTACTACAAAGGACCCACCCTCCAAAAGAGTCTATTTTTTGAAGGCTTCCCTCTCATATTAAAACCTCAGAGCTTTTAATGCCCAACATCTTTCATTCATTTAACACACCCTAGTTTCTTGAAAGGTTCTGGTCAACAATTCATTCCAGTTCCCTGCATTCATTGAGCACCTCCTATGAAGGAAACCAAGAGCACAAGCTTTGTCTCCCCTGACCTTTTAGTTGCATTTCTATGGATAGCCAAGTGGCGCTGTCTGGCCAGAACCTACTCATCCTAAGTGATTGCCTTGCTTAGCATAGATGTTAAGGTATGCATAGTTTAGTCATTGATATCCAGCTTGTGTGATTTAACTCAAACATTAACATATCCTGCTTGTATGGTTTCGCCTTCCTTTGTGAGATTTTTTTTCCTATATAAGAGGCACGCGGTAAAATAAATTTGTTCTCTCTCACTCTCAGCTACCTGGGAGAGAACCCTCCCAATCCCGCTGTTTCTCTGTCTCTTTCTTTTCTCATTCCCTCCCCCCAACTCTGACCCTGATTAGTGGACGCTGGACTCCCGCACTCCTAATATAATAACTATGACTAATATTTATGAAGCACTTTTTATGTGCAAGACTCTGTATGAATTACCTTTTTAACTTCACAATGGATAACTAGCTGCGGAGTTGCATAAAAATTAAAGAACTAAATATTCACTGCAAATAGTCTCACTCAGTATTCCTTTTATTTTCCAATATCACTCTTCTGAGGAACTTTTCTTAACATCTTTTTTCCTAATTGCCGACCTTGTTTCTATATTGTTTGTAGCTTTCGAGTATTCAATGTATTGTATGCATATCTGGGTTTTATACATGAGAATAGTAAGTTTTCATTTACAGAAGCAATTCTTACTTCCTTGGGGTCCTTAGCTTCCCCACTGAGACTGCATGCCCCAAATACATCATTGTTCTACATTTCATAGCATCCTCATGAGCAAAACACTGGATTGAGGGCTAAAGATAATTCCAAAAAATGAGAGAAAGCAAAACAATATTTAGACATTTAGAGACTCTGAACGTTATGAATTAAATTGGATCCCCCAAAATATGTTGATATCCTAGCCCCCCAGTACCTGACAATATGGCCTCATTTGAAGATTATGTCTTTACATAAGTAATTAAGTCAGGAAGTAGTCATTAGGGAAGACCCTAATCCAGTATGACTAGTGTCCTCATTTAAAAAAACAGCAAAATTTTGACATAGATACAGAAAGACACACAGAGAATGCCATGTGAAAATTGGAGCTATGCTTCCAAAAATCAAGGACTTCTAAAAGCCATGCCTGGAGAAGATCCTTCCCTAGCAGCTTCAGAGGGAGTGTGAACCTGCCAAACCTTGATCTCGAACATCTATCCTCCAAATCCATGACAGTACATTTCTGTTATTTAAGCCACTCAATCAGAGGCATTTTGCTATGATAGCCATAGCAGATTAACACAGCAGGTTCGAGACCCGCCTGGGCAACTTGGGGGAAACCCAAGCCACAAAACAGTGTGAAACATGCTAATGAGTACCAAGGAGTCAATTATTAATTTTGAGGATTCCTGGAGGAGGTGACCTTTGAATTGGGCCTTGGAGGGTGAAAATTTTTTCTAAACAGATGTGTCAAAATGATGGCCGCCTCTTCAGAGAGTGTCCAGAATGTTTTTCTCACTGTTCTATTCCCTCTCTGTCCTTATGCCTAATTATCCCAGATGTTCCTGGTCCCTTCTGCAGACTATGGGAGTCATCAAGCATCAAAATAGTAAAGCTCTCTTGGGAATGAGACCAATAGCAGTGAGAACACTCCCACCCTAATCCCTCCTCCATAGTCAAGCCTGTGTACATGTAGAGAGGATTATTTTGCCCTTTAGGACAGGAATGGAAGACATATGGTTACATTTTTTACCTTTTAATCTTTTTCCCTCCTTTGGGGACAAGGAAGGATAGATTTCCTTCTAATCACTGACTATGCAGGGTAAGCTGGCAAAATTTTCAGCCCAACAGAGATTTTTTTACAAAGAAGCCTTAAAAATAGGACAATTATTAAACCAAAAGAAACTTTCAGCAAAGGGCCTTCTAGGAACATAATTGTATTTTTTCATTATAGGGAAGCAAGTTCTTCTTTTTACTAGAAAGGGACATAAAGACCTTTTCTAAAGTTTAACTTATAAATTCCATCTTCTCCCTGCAAGAGGAAAACGTCATTTCTTGGCTCTGCTTTCCCATGAGAGCATGGAATATATTATAAAAATAGTTGAACGATAGAGAAGTATAAATATTAAAAATAAAAATCCTTTTCCACTCCTCACCTCCATTGAATAACTACAATAAATGGTTTGAACACAGTCTCTAAGAAATTGTTTCCGGACTTATTTATGCACAAATTCATTCATTCATTTACTCATTTCATTCATTCATAAAATATTTGTTGAGTACTTATTAAGTGCCAGGCACAGTTTTAGACATTAAATGAATAAACAAAGCCTTGCCTTCAGAGGATTTGCATTCTAGTAGAGAAGTTAGCTAGCAAGGAACTGCATGAGGTCATTAAAAAAAGTGAAGCATAGCAGGGGGCTATTAAGGGGAAGTCAACAAAGGTTTTACTAAGGAGGTGACACTGGAGCAGAGGTCAGATGAAGTGAGGGAACATCACTATACCTGCAGAGAAATAAAGTTACAGATGGGGGAACACAATGCAAAAGAAAGAAGCTCAGGGTGTCCATGGACAAAAACAAGAAGTCAGTGTGAGACAGTGTCCAAAGGCTAAAGGCTAAGGAAAAGTGGTGGAGAAGTGAGTCTACGGAGGTGACTGGGACTTAAGAGCCATGGTGAGGGCTCAGTGCATTAGAAAACCATTAGCAGGTTTGGCGTACACACACTCAGTTTGTAGTACAACATACTACATAAAAAGTGTTAACCGGGCTCAGTGGCTCTGTCTGTAATCCCGCGCCTTTGGGAGACTGAGGGGAGTGAATTGTCTGAGCCCACGGGTTCGAGACCCGCATGGGCAACTTGGCAAAACCTCATCTCTACAATAAATAAAAAATTAGCCGGACGTGGTAGCACGCGCCTGTAGTTCCAGTTACTTGGAAGGCTGAGGAAGAAGGATCGTCGGAGCCCAGCAGGTCAAGGTTTATTATCCTGACTATAAGCAAAGTTCCTTGACAAAAAATGAGGTAGTTCATATCCTGATTGGTACAAACTGTTTCTAACATTGAAAGAGTAGTACAACAGCAGCTGGTTCTCCATTAAACATAGTTTCCTGCCTCGCACAAATGAGTATGGAGTGTGCCCTATTGACAAATAGCAACAAAGAATAAACCACTGTTTTTGTCTGGATCTTGTCTCTTATCCAGTTTTGAAGGCAATCTCCACTTACTGTGTGACTTTTGATGGGTCATTTAGATCTCTGAGCCTTGGATCCCTCATCCATAAAATGGGAGTGATAATAGTGTCAACCCACGAAGTTTATGTCAATTAAATGAGGTAATGCACATGAAAGATGTTTCCCCTGAGGGCTCATAAGTCCATATAGTCATAGATTGGAAGCAGATACTGAGAAGTTTGGCCATTAACACCTGGACAGAGAAGGAGATGGAGGGAAAACGTTTGATAATGATCACTTGTGGAAGAAAGAAGAGGCCAACTTGGTCATAAGTTCTGGAGCAAGTAACACCCATCAGACTGACCAGCATCAGGCTGAAATGGCCAGACTTGTCTCTTCCACCTCACTCATTCATAGGTTGCCCTAGGAAGTGCACGGGCCTCCAGCCAGGCTTCTTTTTGCACCTGAACAAAGAGGTGTACTCCATTTCCTGACCATACTTCCCATAGCTGTGCAGCAAGTCCTTCTTTGAAAACAGATCTGGATTGCACACTTCTGCCTCTATGTCAACCACAATCAACATCATCTCGCTCCTTTTCTTCACTGAAAAGAAACAAATATTATGATTATATCTACAAATCCTCAAGGAAAGTGAGAAAATGTTCCCATTTCCCTGCTTCACCTAACAAACATCATCCACTGAGCCTCAACTCCCACCCCATATCTGAAGGACTTGAGAATTTCCTGAAATGAGATATGTGACCATGAGGGTAAAACTCATCTCCTCAGGGAGCAGACCTGCTTTGAAAGATGGATAGATCAGGCAGAAATAAGATGAGCAAGGGAGGAGGGTGTCTTCGAGGTGAGTGGTCTTTCCCTGACCTGCAAAGTAAGCTGCCCATATTTCATAGGTCTACTGACTTTAAATGGTTGTGTCCTGCTGGTACCTGAACATTGCAAGCTGCCTGAGACTCATGCTTTTGCCACTTACCATCTTGAAAATATTGGCTAACCCCATTCCCCCACCACACACACAAAAATACAGACACAATACACACATTCTCACATTGTGTACAGTCACTCACACACATACAGACACACAGATACGCACAAACTCACACAATCACAAATGATCAGATACTAATTCAACATTTATTAATTTTAAGCACATTCTGTGTGCTGAGCTCTAGGTATTGGAGATATACTAGTTAACAAAACTGACCCAAAAATTTATACTCAGAGAGTATACTTTTTGGCTGGGGTGGTGAGGGAAGCAAAATGACAAATACTTATAATATGTGAGCTGGTGATAAGCACAAAGGAGAAAAATGAAACAAATATATGTGATACAAATTGATGAGTGTGTTTTTGCATAGAGCATCTGGGCTTTTATTTTGTTCTGGGTACTGTGCTCTTTTTACATACAGTGTCATTTAATACCCTCATCTTGGTGGTACAATTACTATCTCTCCTCATTTTGCATATGAGAGAACTAGACTTAGAAAGATTATGTACCTTTCCTCAGGTCACACAGGTAGTCAGTGGTAGAGTTAACGAAACCAAGACAGTTTACCTCCAGATCCTATGCTCTTAATCATTACACATCAAACCACATAGGCACAGAGATGTCTCCAGTAACAAAAACTCACATTTAGACATGCACATATACAGTTACATAAGCATGCAAAAAACATACCAGGGAATGCAGTGATGCACATACATATATGACTAAACAAAGGCACAAGCACATATATACCTTTGCATGAAGGCACATATGAACACACACATATACACTCCTCTGGACAGGTAGAAAGCAGATGCTACTGCCCCGTCTATATTCCCTCCTCCCATTTTGCTGATTTCATTTGGATGGTACATAATGCAGGCTGCAGCCCCTGACTCACTCCCACGCTGGAATCCACAATTGCCTGAAACAACCAGTACAGCCAATGCAAGCTCATTACCGTGATTGACAAGGAAAAAATAACCCAGCAGAATAGTGGTAGCCATGTTGATGGAGGGGCAGGCAGAAAGGGACAGAAAGGAGACTGTGTTACATCAAGCTAAACAGATGTCAGTTTATAAATGGGATAAGGGTGAAGGAGCAGAGATGGCTACTACTCTTGGAAATCATTGCCAGCAGGGGAGGAATCTGCTAGTAAATAATTTACCCTAACATTTATTATTCAATGAATGTGCCAAATGTTCTCCAATTTCTCATCCCTCAAAATTTCCCAAACATAGCATTGTTTAATCACAGCTTACCAATGATTAACCACATTACAGCCTGCAGAAATTACACATTTGATCCAACCTACCCCACTCATTTAACAGGTGACTAAATTGAAGTATGAGGAGAGAGGTTTACTTATCCAAGATGGCTAGAGCCAATTGAAAGAGAACAAAATTTATACTTGAATTTCAACTCCCAGGCCAGGTTATGAAAATTGAATTATTTCTTTAAGAAATAATCTAAATGTTCCTTTAATGAATGAACCATTATGGTGCAAAGAGATTGGTAGAGGGGCAAGAAAAAGCCAACACTTTTTCTCACTTTTTCCATTCCATGAGTCTTTATACTCTGACATATTACTAGCTTTAGAATTTTTCATACACGCCTATCTTTTATACATTAGCGCATCTACTCTGTACCATAATGCCAGGGAGTAGGTACTATATCTCCATTATACAGATGAACAGCCTGAAGTCTGGGGAGGTTGTATACACTCTTCAGGGCAGTTGCTCATATGTAGGTGTCCAGAATTTGAATCCAGATATTTTTCTGAGTCCAAACCTTGTATGTCTCACCACCAACCTATTCTTCCTCCTTCATAGATTCAAAGTTAAGAACATGAGCTTTGATATCAGACCTTGGTTAACATCTGGCTCTGCCATATGCTGGTTAAGTGATCTTGGGAATATTGCTACAGATCTGAAATTCAGTTTTGTGCCACATTTTAAAATTTAAGATGTATTGTTTCACATTTTAAAAGTTTCTCAGATTGGAATGTGACAAACATCAATTGATCTAGACAAGTAAAATGTTAAAATTTCCCCTATTCTGTTTTTGAATTGATGGTGCATCTTACATATTATACCATATTAGAATACAGGAGCTACAGCAATAAGAACTCACTTGAGTAAGACAATTGATTAGTTTAAAATTTTCATTTGAATTGACTCTTGTTTAGTTATAGAATGACTCGATTCATTCATTTATTCTCTGATTTATTAAATATATGCTGAGCTATTGCTACACCAGAGTTATTGCACTAGGCAGAGGGATATGGTGGTAAACAAGATCAATTGAATTACTGCCCTTGTGGAATCTTCAGTTTAATGGAAGCATATCTTTAGAATGATTATAAAAGTAAAGTTATTAGATTTAATGTTGACTAGAAAGGCATTCATGGAAATTGCATACTAAAGACTCCCCCAAACCTATTCTCTTATATAAGCAACGAAAACTCTAAAATTGTAAACAATGTCAAAATCAACTTTTTCAGAATTCTGGAGCTTAGCCAAATGCTTGCAAAATTTGAGGTTTATTAAAGAAAAACAGCTAAATATTGTTAGCAATATTTAGCCTGAAATCATGAAAACCAGAAGCCTAGCAGTCATTGAAAGGAGAAAAATGGTTTTGGATTTTTCCAAAAGCATGATTCTCAGATATAGTTGTTATTGAACTGTCTGATGGTTCCTGGAAGTACTCCCAAAGCTCATAACTGACTTAGTAGTACTTTCTCTGTATGAACAATCTTTTCTTTAAAGACATTTTCCAAAAACAATTAGTGGCAATTGTTAAGCATAGCAACTGCCTGAGGTGGCAATAAAAATGTCAGCAAACAAAAAACTGACCAAAAACGTAAAAGGAAAAGGTGAGAAATAAGATGACCACGAAGCATTTTGAAACCTCCAACACAATCCTGAAACTCTAGAAGGTTATATACATACACAACATTGTTTGCATGCCCAGGGATATGCACATGCCAAGGAAAAAACTAAGAAGGCCCTAAACCTTTACTGCTGACTGACCATGAAATTATGCTCAAGCAGGAAGTGAGAGCTAAGGCAGAGTTGCAAGAAAGAAAATGCAAGTAAATAAAATTAAGAATGAAAGTGAAGACACAATATGACTGATATTACAAAACTAAAAAGAATTATAAGGGTACATTATAAATATATGCCAGTAAAATGGAAAACCTAGATGAAATGGGCAAGTCATTGAAAAGACAGTAATAGCTGACAGTGGCTCAAAAAGAGATCTGGTTAGTAATTTTCAAAAAATGCACAAGCAAGTTTCAGATCAAGATGCTTTCACCGGTGAGTTTGACCAAACATTTAAAAATAAAATAATGGCCTGGCTTGGTGGTTCAGCCTGTAATCCCACGCCTTTGGGTGGCTGAGGTGAGTGAATTGCCTGAGCCCGTGGGTTCAAGACCCACCTGGGCAACTTGGTGAGACCTCATCTCTACAATAAATCAAAAAATTAGCCGGGAGTGGTAGTGCACTCCTGTAGTTCCAGCTACTTGGAAGGCTGAAGCAGAAGGATCACAGGAGCCCCAGCAGGTCAAGGCTGCGGTGGCCGGGAGCGGCCACTGCACTCCAGTCTGGGCGACAGAGTGAGACTCCATCTCAAAAAAAAATTTAAATTAAAAAAATAATAAATAAATAAATAAATAAAAATAAAATAATGAAACTTTACAAAGGACTCTAGGAGTAAGTAAAGGAGGAGGAGGAGGAAGAGGAGAAGAAGGAAGATTAGGCCACTGATACAAAAATGCAGAGACAAATATGACAAAGAAAGCTACAAACCAGCCGGGTTTGGTGGCTCAGCCTATAATCCTACATCTTTGGGAGGTTGAAGTAAGTGGATTGCCTGAGCCCGCGGGTTTGAGACCCGCCTGGGCAGTGAGACCTCATCTCCACAGTAAATTTTTTAAAAAATCAGCCGGGCGTGGTAGCGCATGCCTGTAATTCTGGCTACTTGGAAGGCTGAGGCGGAAGGAACACCAGAGCCTAGCAGGTCGAGGCTACAGTGGCCGGGAGCAGCCACTGCACTCCAGTCTGGGTGACAGAGTGAGACTCCAACTCAAAAAAAAAAGAAAAGAGAAAGCTACAAACCAATATTCCTTGTGAATATAAATTCAAAAAACCTCAACAAAATGTTAGAAAAATCACATTCACCAAATATATATATATATATGACTAAGTAGAATTTATCTCGGGAACATAAAATTGACTATTCAAATAGATGCAGAAAAAGTTTTTGAGACCCAGCCCTGGCACACTCAATAAACTAGACATAGAAGTGAACATCCTCAACCTGATCAAGAACATCTTATGAAAAACCCACAGCTGACATCCTGCTGGGGAAAAACTGCATGCTTTCTCCCTAAAATCAGGATCCAGCAGGGATTCCCACTGTTGTCATTTTAACTCAACAAAATTTCTAGCCAAGACAAGTAAGCAAGAAAAAAATACCAGGCATTTAAATCAGAAAGAAAACAGCAAAACTGGTGTCTTGACATCTGCTTGCAGATGATATAATCTTGTATACGGAAAATCCTAAAGAAATATATTTTTTAACCTTCTAAAGCTATTAAGTTTCATCAGAAAGATAGGATATGAGACCAATATGCAAAAAATTCATTCTGTTTCTATAATCTAGCAGTAAATATTCTAAAAAGGAAACTAGGAAAGCAATTTCAACAGCACCAAAAATAAAATAAGATATTTAGCAGACTTTTAAGACGTTCACTAAAAACTACAATACATCATTGAAAGCAACAAAAAAGATCTGAGCTAATGGAATTTTTTTTTTTTTTTAGTTGTAGTCTCACTCTGTTGCCCAGACTGGATTGCAGTGGCATGCTCCCGACCACCGCAGCCTCGACCTGCTTGGCTCCAGTGATCCTTCCACCTCAGCCTTCCAAATAGCTGGAACTACAGGCATGCGCTACCATGTCCGGCTAATTTTTTGATTTATTGTAGAAATGAGGTCTCGCCAAGTTGCCCAGGCGGATCTCGAACTCGAGGGCTCAGGCAGTTCACTCACCTCTGTCTCCCAAAACACGGGATTACAGGCTGAGCCACAGAGCCCAGCCATGGAATGATTTTATATTCACTGATAAGAAGACAATATTACTAAAAACGGTACTCTTCCAAAAGTATCTGAAGATTCAACCCAATGCCTACTTTTTGCAGCAGTTGACAAGCAGATCGCAAAATTCATAGGGAACTATAAGAGGGCCCCAAATAACCAAAACAATACTTAAAAAGAAAGAATAAAATTGGAAGACACACTTTTACCAATTTTTAAATTTTCAACAATTAAATCAGGTACACAGGCAGATGGAAGAAGTCTATCTGGGACATTGAATATAATGTTGCCCAGAAAAAAGAGAGGAGGTGGAATAACACAAATGACTTAAAACTTCTGCTTATAATTAGCCACACTATGAAACCATAAAGAAAGACAAAATTTTGAAATTTGCAGCAACTTGAATGGATGTAGAGTCTATAATACTGAGTAATCAATCACAGAAACAAAGAACTGAGCACCATATGTTCTCACGTAAGTGGACCTTGAAAATGCCTTTATAAGCCCAGTGTCTAGCCCAATGGTTAAAACATATGGGTGCTCAATAAATGATCAATATCGAACATGAATGTATGTTCAATAACAAGTCATTAAATTACAAAATCCTTATGCATTCTAATTACCTGGTCTGGGTCTGTTCTGCAGTTCAAAAAATTTGTTGAGTGAATGGTAGTTTCTCGGGGAATAGAAATTTTATCTGATTTCACTATTTGTATTCCCAGTGAAATACACATTGTGACAAATAATGGTTGCTAAATAAGCAAATGACTGAGAGTTAGCTTTAAATTCCACCACCTGAGGAAACTCCATCTCTTTCATCTCTCAATTTCCAGTGGTAGGTCCATTTAGCCCTACTGTCTAGAGACCCAGGGTGCCTCCTGCCTCTCCCTCTGTCATCCTCTCAGTTGGACAACTGTTACTAACCTACGTCCCAGAGAATATCCAGAGGATGGGAGCATAGCAAGAAGATATTAAGTTTGAACATGAAGAAGAGGCAAGAAAGACAGAAAGAGTTCACTCCAAGTTCACATCTATCTTATTTTGGGAGAAAGGGGGGACAGGAGAACAAAGTTTTCATGAATAATGTGACATTAAAATGCTTGCTCTCTGATGGTGATTAAGATGGATGCAGCATCTTACTGACTTTCAGAGGGAGTGGGCGTACAGCTGACAATTTTCCCATCAGAGTTTTTCACAAAGAAGGAGCAACTCCCAGGTCCCCCTCCACTTCCCTCCTCCTGCTCCAGTCTGCCTTTCCTGCTCAGCTTCTGGCTGTTTCAAGGCACTGGGGGAGGAATTCATCAGAGGTTGACAACTGGCAAATGACATTAGCTGCCAACTATATTTTAAAATTTTTGAACATAGCAGAGGGATAGTGCCTTATTCCCTTTTTCCTATTCCCAGCCTCTGTGCCTAACAATAGTGTCTGGATCATGGTAGGCACATGACACTGAATCATTCTATGGTGGGCATTTGTCATTTTTGGTTGTCCTATATCCATTTTCTCTATTATCACAACTTTTCTCTAACTCAATTCATGTGGTTCGGGGGATTAAAGGAGTTAATTTTATAAAGTTCTTAAGATGCTTTGCATACACACACACATTAGCTATATATAATATGTTGTAATTCATGAAACATCCATGAAGCAAGATACCATAAATGATTTTTTTAGAGTATATGAAGGAGCTAAATTGAAACATAATATCCAATCTTTTTAAATAAAAGAAATAAGAAAAAAATAAGAAGAAATAAGTCAAAATCAAGAACATTTCAGAGGTACAATCAAAAGACAAAGATATACACACAGATATACATAAGTGTGATTTGGGCATCAATCCAAGAAGTTTGATATTTTTACTAGAGTCTTTGAAAAACGGCAAGAATTACAGAGAAAAGAAAATGATCAAAGAAAAATATTTAAATATACCCAAGGTTTGAAAAACATTATTTTTCACATGTTTTTCTAACCCAATGTTGAGAACAAAAACCAAAAAAAATTGTCATTTTTTTTTTTTTTTGAGTGGAAGTCTCACTCTGTCACCCAGACTGGAGTGCAGTGGCCGCTTCCGGCCACCGCAGCCTCGACCTGCTGGGCTCTGGCGATCCTTCCACCTCAGCCTTCCAAGTAGCCGGAATTACAGGCATGCGCCACCACGCCCGGCTGATTTTTTGATTTATTGTAGAGATGAGGTCTCGCTGCCCAGGCGGGTCTCGAACCCGCGGGCTCAGGCAATCCACTCACCTCAGCCTCCCAAAGGCGCGGGATTACAGGCTGAGCCACCGAGCCCGGCTGTCATTTTTTTTAAAAAGAGAAGTAAAAAGAAAAATTTTAAATGCTTTAAAAGAGAAAAACAACAGATAGTGAACAAAGTATTGGAAATCAGTATGGTATTGAATTTTTCAACAATAACATTAGTAACTAGAAGACACTCCTAAATACAAAGAATCATAAAATAGAAAGTTACATGTAATTTAAAAAAAGAAACTAGAAGACACTACAGCAGTGATTTTTAAATTCAAATAAAGATTTCCAGATTAAGTCTATCATCATACAAACTACTGATCAAATGTGAAGGGAAGTCTTAATTTTTTTCAAATTTGAGTTTTTTTAAAAGGGAATGAGCAATTTATTCCACCAAAATGAAGGAGTAAATCAAAAGACAGAAAAATGTTTCCTAGGGAAGACATCCAAGCAGAGAATAGAGGAAAAGGTAATATCAACAATACTTTTGAAGGGAAGTCCTTAGATGACAACTGGAACGTAGGCCTAGAGGGCAACTAAAACAGATTAGAGCAGGGAAACAGAGGGACTTGGAAGATATAAAGAGTATTCCCAAGAAAATGATAGAACCAATAACTAATAGAATAATTGATTTCTTTGTGATAAAAATGTTACAAAGGATTTCTAGTGTTCTATGAACAGTGTGAAGTAATTTATACACAGAACACTAAACAAGTAAAAGATGAGTCAGCTATCAACTCCAGGAAAAGCATAAAGTTCTATAACTAAGAAATGATCATCAAAATAGACTTCTCATCTCAGCAGTGTACTTAAATATACTGAATTAAGTTCTATTAATGAACAAGTCATTATAGGGTAAATGTTATTCATTTAACTATACTTGAGATATAGCTTTATTGGAAGTGTTTGGGAGGAAAGTGGTGTTGCTGGTGCTACTTCTGCTGCTGAAAAAGGGATAATTACTCATTTTCAGTATAAAAAATTCACTTTAAAATTAAGACATACAAGTAGTATAATTTATATCTAATAGTTATAACTATTACAGGTATATAGTTATCATCTATAAACATAAGTATACAAATGCCAGAAGATCTAAATGTTGTAAAATATATTGCCTCTGGAGTCAGATATGGGAAGGTAGACAACACAGGAGATTGTTTTTGTCATTTGTAATATAATTAATCTTTAGAAACTCATGTGTATCATTTTGACAGTTTTTAAACTGGTAAATAATAAAGAGATTGTCCACAGAAACAAATGCAAGGGGGGAAAATGCCCAATCTAATTCAAAATTAGAACAATGCAAATTATAATTAAATAAAATGTCACTTATTAAACATATCAGATTGTAAAATTTTTTAAGTTTGTTTATACACTGAGGGAGGATGTAGGAAAATAGTATACTAACTTTTGGTGGGAGTATATATTGATACGACCTCTGAGTGAAAAGTAACATGGATTTCAAGAAGATGGCACTGTAACCAATTAGAATGCATGAGATCTTGTGAGTGATTGTATGGATGATTCTGCATGTTTGTGTAAATAGAAGTGTGAGAGGCTGAGTATGGACTCACGAGCAAATGGCCAGGACTCTGCAGGTGCTCTGCTTGGACCCTAGTAGCCCTTCCTGGAGCACAGAAACTGAGTGCCATTTTCTAAATTCAGCAGCGTTTTTCCTGGTAAGAACTGCTAGAATGATCGCTGCTCCCACCACCACAGTGCTAAGCTGAATGTTGGCAGCAAGTGCTACAGAGGAAGCACAGTGAGGGAGCCTAAGGCAGAGTCCTGAGAAGCAGTAGGGAGAGGCCACCCTGAGCCTGGACTGGCCTTCAGAGCCTTGCCACTGGGTAACCTGTGGCTGTCATAACCTGGAGATTGAGGTATTTACCCCATTCTGGCAGTAACAGCAGACAGTAGAGAAACTGAGCAGACTCTCAATATCTGAGCAGAGAAGTGCTCCAGAGTAGCCTCTGTGGAACAGAAGAATTGCATCTTGAGACCAAGTGCTGCATTGGGTTGAGCCACTCTTTGTGTGCAAAGAACATTGCTCCCAGGGCACAAGGCCGGTGCATAACAGCAAATGAAGAACCCCAGACAATTCACCCTCCACCCTGAATCAGCTGCTGAGTGATAGATGCAGATAGTAGGACTAACCAAGAAGGAGGCTGGTAAGTACCTACCTAACTCCCCCCAACTCCCCACCCCTTACCCCTAGCAACAAGCCAAAGAGATTGGGGAGGGCAGGGCAGCGACAGGAAGACCCATTCCCCTGTGATCTGGATGCCCTGGGTCTGTGACAATGCTGAGAGAGGAAAGAGGGGAGTGAGATCCCGATAGGTGTTGTGTCAAGTTATTTCAGCCACCTTCTCTCACGCAGGCAGCAGGGGCATCAAGATTTTAACATCTTAGGTACTAACAGTGAAGAGGGACTCTGCAGTAACAGATCTGCCATTGCACAATCTCACAAGAGGGAATCCCCCCTCTCAAAGAGACATACTAAAACTGAGAACTTTATCAATGGGTTTTTTTGGGGAGAGTGTTGGTTTGTTTGATTATCTCTCTTTGCCTTCCTCCTTTTATTTCTCCCTCTTTGCTCTTTCTCTTTTATTAATTTTTTCCTTATCTTTTTTACATTCTTTTTCTTTTCATTTTTTTCTCCCCTTCTTCCCTCTGTTTTTCTTACATACCCTGCCTTGGACTCAGGTGCCATGCAAGCATACCCACTGTAATTGGGTATAATGTAACTGTGTATTGTGCAGAGACAGAGAGCAAGTCCCAAATGACCCATTCACCACATAGCATACATCATGACCAGTCAGTAGGTTCTGAATCCTTGTAGCTCCTCTTCCATCCCCTAGTAAGTGCTCAAAATTGTAAAGAGACAGCCCAACATCCACCACCATGCCTACTTCATGGTTGAACAAACTTGGGGCCCCAGCTCAAGAAAGTACAAAAGGTAAAGCAAACATCAATTTTCCACTGAGCAATAGAACTAAAGAAAACATATGAAAGAAAACAATGAAAAACTACTGGCAAAGAGTCAGTGCTAGAAAGAACAGTTACTGGGGCACAATGGCTATCTCCAAGAACAACAGTATCCAAAAGGTACTTACAGAGATCAGAGAATTGAATAGAATGAATAAAAATCAAGAAATGAAAGGACTAAAACTAAATGAAATTGCAATGGAGCTGGACAGACTCAAGAATTTGTACTTAGAAAAAAACAAATAAAAGACTCCATCCAAGAAGCAAATAACAAACTGACAAGCAGGGGAAGCAGAATTGACCAAGAAGAAAGAATCTCAGAGCTGGAAGACCAAAATATGGAATTTCTCAATCTATTAAAAATACAGAAAAAAAACAAGGACAAAGAAGAAACACTCTAAGAGATGTGTGATTTTATCAAGAAACCAAACCTGTGTCTGATTGGAATATCTGAAATAAAAAGAGAAATGGAAAACACCCTGGAACAAACATTCCTTGAGTCATTCAAGAAAACTTCCCTTATCTGGCCAGAGACGACTATAAAAGTATAAGAGATTTAGAAAACCCCTGCAAGGCATCTTATGAGAAGACCAACCCAAAGATATGTAGCAATTTGCCTATACAAAGTAGAGATAAAAGAAAAAATCCTAAAGGCATCAAATGAAAAAGTTCAGGCAACTTACTGGAGGAGACCAATCAGAATTGCTGCATACTTATCTGCAGAAACACTGTGGGCCAGAAGGAATTGGACCCCAAACTTCAATGTTCTCAAAGATAAAAATTTCAATCAATAATTTCATACCAAGCAGTGTTAAGCTTCAGCAGTGACAGAGAATTAAAATCCTTCCCTGACATTCAATCCCTTGTAGACCAGCTCTACAGGAGACACTTAAGGTGTTGTTTCCCTGAAGAAAAAAGAAACTAAAGACCATATACTTCACAAGATCACAAACAGAAGTAGCACAACACACAGCATACCCACACAAATGAAAACACACAGATGAAATGAAAGCAAAACAGCATTATTATAAGAGCATTATGACAGGGACAAACTCACATTTCAGTAATCAGCCTGAACATTAATGGACTACACGCACCACTGAAAAAACAAAAAATGACAAGCTGGATGAAAATACATGATCCAGTAATTTGCTGCCTCCAGGAAACACATCTGACCACAAAAGACACCCTCAGACTCATAGTTGAAGGATGGAAAATACACTTTCAGGCAAATGGTACCCAAAAGAAGGCAGGATTCACAGTCTTAATACCAGACAATACAACATTTAAGCTATTAAAAATTTGAAATAAATAAAAAGACACCACACAATGATAAAAGGTTCAATCCATCCACAAGGAATATCCGTCCTAATCATATATGCACCCAGCACAGGAGCATCAGCTTTTATAAAGCAGCTACTAAGTAAAAATTAAGATATTGACTCTAACACTATCATGGCTGGGGATTTAAACACCTCACTAACCACCCTAGATAGATCATTGAGGCAAAAAATCAACTTCCACGATCTTCCAGAAACAAACATAAACGTTTGATTTTTAAATTAATGTTTACTTGAATTTTGCATGAATTCATTATTTTCATTAAAAGTTTGAGACTAAACCCATCAAAACTTAGAATATCTTCTTTATGAAGGACCCTATTGTGAAGATGAAAAGATGGACCACAAACTGGTAGAAAATATTTGAAAACCATATAGCTGACGAAGCACTAATATTTATAATATATAAAGAATTCTCCAAACTCAAAGGCAATAAGCAAATAATTCAATCAGAAAATGGGCAAAAGACATGTAGAGACATTTCACCAAGTAGGATAAACATGAAAAATAAGCACATGTAAATATAGGAAACAAATCAAAATAGCAATTAGATATCACTACCTATCAGAACAGTTAAAGTAAAAAGTAATGACAACCCCAAATTCTGGCAAGGATACAAAGACATACATACATTATGAGTGGGAATGTAAAATGGTACAGTCACTCTGGAAAAAGTTTGGTAGTTTTTACAGGAAACTAAACATATAAGAAATAGCAGTTTTGTTCTTGGACATATATTCCAATTTGAAATTTACACAGATAGCTGAAATACATAAAATGGTGGGAGAAGAAATAATCCACTGAATATGGGCAAGCCTAGATTCAAATTCTGATTCCACCATTCAGTGTCCCTGAGGGAATAATTTAATCTCTCTGTGCCTTTGCTTCCTCTTCATAAAACAGAATACAATAATAGTGCCTCACTTGTTCTGAGAATTCAATAAGTTAATACACATCTGACTCTTAGAACAGTGCCCGGCACATACTAAATGCTCAATAGTACTTTTATCACGCAGGTACCATCTGAAAACAAGTAGTACGATTTCCTTTTATGCTGATTTTTGTTTGTTTTATAGAAAAGGTGTTTTCCATATCAGTTGGTTGCTTTTTTCCTCTCACAGCAATATTACAATTTCTTTCCATGTCAGTAAATGTCAAACTAGTATTTAAATTGATATTGTAATTTTTAATTGCGTTGTAATTGTTGCAGAGTATTCCATGATATGGTTATGATTAAATTAGTATTTCCTTATTGATGGAAATCTAGGTTGCTTCTTACAATAATTGATAAAGTTCTGCTTATGAGTGAGAACATGTGATACTCAGTTCATTGTTTCTGTGATAGATCACTCTGTATTAAAGATTCTTAATACATATGGGTTGCTGTGAAGTTCATAATGTTTTCCTTCTCTGTGGTTGCATGATATTCCATCATGCATATGTAAAACTTTTAAAAATCCAATCCTCTTTCAATGGGCAGGATGAATGGTTCCATGTTTTTGATATTGTGAACAATGCTGCAATAAATATACGTGTGCAGGTATCTTTTTCATAGAGTGACTTGAGTTCCTCTGAGTGTATTCCCAGTAGGGGGATTGTGGGGTCGTATGGAAGGTTATACTATCTAAACTCATGTGAGTGTCTCTCTGAGATACATATAAGAAATGAAATAGCTTGTTCACTGAATATGGCTTTAAAATTTTCAGATGATGTGTTAAGATTCAGAGCTGCCTATAAAAATTTCAGGATCACCAGAAATAGTTTGAGAAATCTAACACTTTAAAAAAATTACTTTATTGATGTATAATTTATATATTATGAAAGACCAATTTCTTTACATTTACACAGATTTTCAACCAACACCATGAATCAATATGTGTGTTGAATTGTGCCATCCCAAAAACTAGATATTAAAGTCCTAATCCCCAGTGCTTCATAATGTGACCTCAACTGGAAATAGGATTGCTGTAGATATAGTTCGTCAAGTTTAAGATGAGGTCATACTGGAACAGGGTAGACCTGATATTCAATATGATGTATCCTTATGAGAGGGAAAATAAGTTGGTTTTGTTGTTTAGTTTTGTTGTCAGGGTCTCACTCTGTCGCCTCGGCTGCAGTGCAGTGGCATACTCACAACCCACTGTATCCTTAACCTCCTGGACTCAGGAGAAAGAAGTTCTTATATCTAGCAGCAGTCTTTCAAATGAGATGTTCAAGTTTTTAATACATAGAACTTTTGTAAAAACTTTTTGTACATACTTTCTTTAGAGCAGTTCTAAGTCCACAGCAAAATTGAGTGGGAGGTAAGAGGTATCCTGTATGACCCCACATATGAACATTATATCACATTATCAACATTTCCTCACCAGAAAAGTACATTTGTTACAGCCTATGAACTTACATGGGCACATTATCATCCAAAGTCCATAGTTTACATTTATAAACCAAAGTCCAGTGTTCACATTTGGCATATATTCTGTGGGTTTTGATGATGAGTTAGGCACTTGGTTAAGAGGGGGTCTTTGAAGAACCCAACTGGCAGGTGTACATGATAAAACTTGAAAAGAAAATCAGAATGCTTTGTCTTGTTTTGCTGGACTGAAGTAATCAGAACTTAAATATGATTTTGTACTACTTTTTAAAAAATTGTTTTCTGTACTGATCCTAATACTGAGTTTATTCTTTCTATTTTTTAAGACACCAGGTGAACAAGAAGCAAACTATCTAGAGCCAGTGAGACATGACATCAGAATATTCTCCAAAATACACCTGAACCGAACATACATTTCATCCCATTGGAGTCTGATCTAATTTAGGTGCAAAATTTCTTTATCCGATTTAGGGTGCCAACATGAAGTATGTTTGTTGATTCTCCTCCATCTTAGTGGTTGTTGTGGTGGGAGTGGTGATAGTCCGAGTCTGTCTTGCTTGTTCAAAGTATCATGGTGGCTGGTTTTCTTTGTCCCTCTGAGTCTCTGTGGTCTTCCTCCCTTTCTCACTGTCTGCTTCTGAAGTACTTGCAGTACAGTCACATGTAAGAGCAGATAGCTTGAGCTTTGTCTTCAGTCTTCTCTGTCATCATGCTTACACGAGTACCTGGCATGTAACAGGCATGTTATTGCCATTCATTATTATCCTCCACATTTGTGTAGCCTGTTACTGGTAGTCTCTAGGACCAGCACACATGGTGATGCAGCAGAATGGAAAGAAAACACTTTTTTCCAGAAAGACCTCGTGTGCTAAGGGGAAGAGTTAAAGACCTAGATTAGTTCTGTCAACTGCATGGTTCTCTCCACATCTTTTACAAGAGGTAATCTGAGATAGCTCAGGGATTTGCAAGATATACACATAGTATATTTTTATTCTCTTAACACCTAGGCTGTTAAATCTCCATCCCAACCATGACAATCTGTGAAAACAAGAATTTTGAGAGAGACAACATGAAAAAAGACATGAGAGAAAGAAAAAAAAGATGAGAATAATAGAGAAGATTTTAAAAATAGTTAATAGTTGATAAGTGATAGTAAAAGGAAGATATGAGAAAGGGAGAGAGAGAGAGATTAGTTGAGATTCAATGAAGTCATATGCCAGTGTGTCCTACAAAATACAGTAAGTAAAATCAGCCTGCATCCTTAAGGAAAGAATGCTATTGTCTTCATTATTTCTCCTTATAATAAAATTCTCGAGGGTGGGCGGCAAGATGGCAACCAGGCAACCTGGTGTCTGAAGCCCTCTACAAGGGAGATCTGCAGTGGGTCTCTGACTCTCGCCCCGGGAGGCTGGGGACCCCAGCACTGCAGCCTGCTCTTCAGACAGAGCTCGGCCATCACTATCGCTGGAACATCGCAAGGACTGGACAGTTTTACTGCATTGCACTGTCCCGTGGCTGCCGCAGCCCCTTCCCCCACCAGCGCTCCCGTCGCCGCCGCAGCCGCCGCCGCCGCTGCGGCCTCGGGCACGGGTAGCTCATCACAACCCGGCCAGAGGAGATCCACACCAAACCGCTTCAGGGAAGATCTGCTGGGATCGCTGCCACCGCTCCTGCGTCCGAGACTGTCCTGTCCGCCTGGCGTGGGGATCCAGTTGCCTGCTCGGAGGCAGGCAGCCATCTTGTTCCTGTCCGGCCCCACCCCCTCTGGGGCGAGCAGATGAGATAGCACCACCTGCTGGCGATTCAAGGTAACAACACCGAAACGGGAGAAACAAGCTTGATAAAGACATAGACCAAACTTCTGAACCGAGGTTATTCTGAACTGTCCTTCACAGCAGATCAGGGGAACTGACCCTAACTGCAAACTAATTTACCAGCTTGAAAAGAAAACTAGAAATCAGACCTGAAAGGACATTGGACTTAAACGAAATGTCACAGAGTGTGCTTCATTGATTCTATTAGTTTAATGACTTAATTCTATTCCTACTCTATTGTTCCCTTTTTTCTCTTTTCCTTTTCCTTTTCTTCTCTTTTATTCTGTCTGTAAACCATGTCTTTGTATAGAGGAACAGCACACTAATAAGGTGGTTGGATAGCTGGTATGTTAGTATCACTATATGTTTTATTTTTGTTTGTATGAGAGTTGGTTCGACTGTAGCTGTGGTCTATTGTTTTTATCTGTTTCAGTATAGGCCTCTCTCTCTATTTGTTGGCACACTCGTTTGTTTCCCCCTTTACTCCTCTATCTCTCCACTCCCCTCTTCAACCCACTATCTGCTCCATTCTCTCCCCTCTGCTAACCACATTTTATTTCAGGGAGTAAACCTACAGCCCCACTGCCCTGGAAAGATTCCAGGGCAGTGGGAAGTGGGTTCCACATTATCCACACGCCTGTCAGCGAATACCAGGACCTGCAGACAGATTTTGAATCACAGCTCTCCCCTTAAGTACATCTCAAAACTGCAAAAAGGACCACCTCCAACCTACAGTGCAACTTCAGAATTGAACAAAGTAAGAGGACGTACATAAAGAATAGGAGATTGAACAAACAGAAGTAAAACCAATCCCTTTACCCCTGAATAACAGAATTAAAGAAGACGGTGACGTGGAGGGAAGGAAAAGTAAGAGGGGAAAACCGCACAAATGAGAAAACCAAA